>NC_140092.1:16652425-16902314 GCF_964237585.1 Gallinula chloropus
CCGAGCACAGTTTCTGTGGGGTGGAGAAGCCATTAGCACTTGGTCACTGTGAGCAATGAACGTTTCCTGTTGCATTATAAGGAGGCTGCAGGACTGCACCGGTCAGTTCTTCCTCAGCCATTGTGGTCAGTGACTGAATCCAGTCCTAGTTGCAGCATCCTCGGACCGAGTGGAGGGGAAAGTGCTGTTTTCTTCAAGGCAGCCAACCTTATAGGAGGGGCCAGCTCTCTTCTTCCACCTTGACTAGGCACCTGCTCCATTCCCATGCTATTTTGTCAAACCATAGTTTGTCAGGAATACAGTATAGCCAAAGCAGCAAGCATGGCCTTGGGAAGCTGCCTGTCACCCCATTCCAGAGAGGTTGATGCAGGTCCTGTCACTCCCAGCTACCCAGTTCCTGTCTTCATTGTTCCCCTTCTTTAAGGGCCTTTACACAAAATCCAAGTAATTTTAATTTTGCCATAGACACTTTTTTCTTTTGTGCCAGGAAACACAAAAGCATCTCAAGTAATAAAATGCAAAATCTATTCTCAATAATTGCTGTGTCAAAATTAGTATTATAGTGAAATATAGATCACAGTCTTGCAGTCCAGAAAAATCTGAGTGCCCATATCAAGATACCTGATTTTGGACATAGATTTTGTCGTGTCTGTTTTACTGGCAGTGTGTAGACATAACTTCTGTGCCCACTGTGTTTCTATGTGTTTCTGTGTGGCTTGTGTTTCTGTGGTTGCTGTGTCAAGCTGTATGGCAAGAAGCTCATATTAACACCTTCAGTGCTATTACAAATTGTTTGACCAAGTCAAACAAGTTAGTTATCCATCCAGAATAAGATGCTTTCACCAGAAGTACGTATCCAGGTACAATTTCTAGGCTGTAGAAAAAAAATAATTGACTGCTTTCACTGTTTTACTTCATTTTGGCAGTAGTACTTATTTTCTTTGCGCTCTTATTTCTGTAACCATTAAACAATGCCAAATCCTTAAAAAGCATGAATCAACTTTACTGTTTGACATTTTACAGAAATGTGGTACTTCCTGTACAAACAAACACAAAGGTCAGTGGAGAGAGAGTCTTCTAGAGTTAATTAAATTTACAAAGAAACTGAAGGTATCTGCCTGTCTAAGGCTGTGTTCATACTGACTTCAGGTTAATACAGTGCAGCAAATCAATACAGCAAAACATAGCAATTTTTTTTTTTTTTAATCAAGCCAACACAGTCCATGTTAATAACACTGTGTTGTCTGAGATTCAGTTCTGCTAACAGGATTGTAATTTAAATTTGTTTGAGACGACAACAGTTGCTGTTCTTACCATGTGAAGTCAATTGTGGCAGCGCAGCCTTCTGAGAGACCTGTAATTCAATTGCACCTGTAGCTTTTATGCTTGGACTTTGAAACCTTAAATTGATCATTCTTTTTTTCTAAAAGAGCAGAATATATGACTGTACACAGAGTTAGTAGAAGGTACTCAGCTTGGAATGGCTTCGTTATTCTGGTGGCTAGAGGCATAGTCATATGCCAGTAATTGAAATTACATTGTTAGTGCAGTTGCAGATATTTCCAAAGATAATAAGGCCTTTTGGTTTTTTTCTTCTTGTCATTTAATTTTTTATTAATAAAGGATATTTTTCTCTTCACTGAAGAGCTCACCAGCTCTTTATTTGCAAATGTACTTCTGGTCTTTCATAACAGCCTTTGTTTTGGTACCAGTAAGACTCAAACATCATTAAAAATTTCTTACATCTTTTTTCTTCACCCTCACTCTTTCCACCCCAGTGTTCTCAAAATATTGGCAATTCAACTGATACTTGCCAGGGTTTGCTGTTTACTAGGAAGTCTTTCCATGCTGTATACATCTAGTTTATACTGAGTAGCAGATCATCAACACCACCAGCAGATTCCAGTTTTGAAGCTCAGTTGTTAGATCTCTGAACCTATGAATTTATGATGTTTTTATGTTCTGTCACATTTTGTCTGAGTTCTTGGGTTTTTTCCCCATGGTTTTAGGTCTCTGAAATTGATCCAGAAAAATTTTCCAGTAGAATAGAGTGTGAAAGTCCTAACAACGACCTCAGTTGCTTCCGAGGCTTTGTGTAAGTAGGCTTGGTGGCTCTTTAGACTATTATCATTTCCTTTGGGGCTTTTACTAATTTTCAGAGAGCTTGCAATGTTTTCTTTGAAAAATAATGACAGTGTTTATAGCAGTCAGTTTGCACCACTGCGTTTCTAGTGCTTTTTACTTCGTATTGAGTATTTTCGACATCTTGGTGCAGGGTGTTTTGCAATTGTGTATTACACATTTAAAATACCTGTTTAAAATCTGCTCTTAGTAACATACTGCTCTACAGTATTTGGTGTGGACTGTGGCCTCATTGGACAAGCTGCATTGCTCAGGCTTGGAAATGGGAATGACTGGCTTCCTCTCTGACTGATTTGTTTTACATAACCAGCAGTGACTTGATCAAACTTTTACCAACATACCTATCTGTGTCTTTTCTTATGAGCTTATGATTTTCTATAGACAGTAGGAAAGCAAAATACTGTCAGAATGGCAGTCAGTGACTAGCAGCTTCTTTGGGAAATTTGCTCTATAATGTTTTTGCAAAGCCTGACTGATAGCTGCTGAAATCCTGCAGTTGATGTAGTGTGTTGTAGATTGGTTTTGGTTTTTTTTTTCAGTGAGCATTCAAACAAGGATCGAGTGGGCCTCAGCAAGGACAACTTACTGCTCCGAGGATGCACAGTGAGAAACACAGAAGCTGTTGTAGGCATAGTGGTATATGCAGGTTAGTGAACCACCCTGGCTTTTACAGATTGCCTTGTAAACAAGATTTGTGTGCCCTAAGAAGCAGTATCGTACAAAGGGGAGTTAAGAGAGTAAAAGCTTGAATCCAGTGGAAGGCAGCTGTAGCTAGAAATGTTAAAAGTGCATGTCTGGATTACGTTTGTTTCTGTTTTAACAATGTAAAGAACTTATATGTCTCACTATTTATGGGAGGTCAGCTCTGTTCAGGTCCTTGTCCTCAGCTGTTAGTTGTGATGGTGAACCAAGGTTTTGAAATGGACATGGAGATGCGTGTTTTTTATCTGGTCTGAAACTAGTGCTGTGCTCCAGTGATTTTTAAGGGCAGAGGCTTTTAAACTAATCAATATGATTACAATAACTATCCAGCCAGATAGTGCTAATGTAAGTACCTTATTTTATGGAAGGTATTAGAAATAATATAGAAAATGTTGAGAGTGAGATTGTTTCTATAGAAAGGAATATTGTTGACATGATTTAATTTAATGTGTACATGCCAGATTTTCATTTAGCTTGTTCAGTTTTCTTTAGGACAGATGTCATACATTGTAAGGAAGAGTTACTTTGCTTTATAATCTCTGATCAAATAGTATTTAACAGAAATGTCCCGTTTCCCAGAGCTTTAGAAATATAAAGCACTTTGTGGTTCTGATACCTGCTATTAGAGAATTTCAACCTGTGTTGTGGTTACAGGTCATGAAACCAAAGCCATGCTGAATAACAGTGGCCCTCATTACAAGCGCAGTAAATTGGAAAGAAAAGTGAACACTGATATTCTTTGGTGTGTTCTGCTCCTAATTTTGATGTGTTTGACTGGTGCAATAGGTAAGTGAAAAGCAACAGACTCCTATTTTCCTCAGCCTACAATGTTTAGTGGTTTATTTTGGGCCTGATTCATTTTAACAGCTAATATTGGAAACTGGCTTTATCAATGTGCAATTCCCTAGTAGATGGAAATGCTGCCAGGTTTTGGTTCATGTGGTCATGTTTAATCTGGAGGAGCATGGTCAGTAAGTTCTTAGGTCTGGAATGTGTTTCTCCAATTCATTTCTCTTTTTTCTCACTAATTGCTCTACAAAACTCCTACTTTCTCTTAGGATTTGTCAGGTAAAATGGGAAGCATGCAAAGTGTTGGGGGGAGAGGCCTGGTTTGACTAGAATTGTAAGGACTCGATGTTTTAGGGTTTGATTAAATAATGAGTTTGAGTAAATCTAAACAGATGAACTTGTATGACAAATCAAAAGGGTGTTTAGAACATTTAAAAAACCTTCATACTACACTTAATAATGATGACACAGTGTTCACAGAATAACTAAAACCTGGACAAGCAAGGATAATACAATTAATGGCCAGAGGTTTTGGGGGGGGTGGGGGTAAGGGAGGGGGACCTGTTGATCAGGTGTAGTTAGCATTCCTTTAGTTCTGAGACATGCTGTATAGACATGATGTTGAGAGAAATGCAAGAGAGGTATTCGCATGTGCATCGGTACTTAATTACTTTCAATAGGGTTTCTGTTGAGCAAAAACTGAAGATATAAAATGGTAGTTTAGAATCTTGGAGCTGCAGAATATAGCAGGTGACACCATGACCCTGAAGTGTGATACAGTTCACAACAACTGACTCGCTTTATCTTGTTCTTGTTTTCAAGGCCATGGAATTTGGTTAAGTAGGTATGCGGAAATACCTTTTTTTAACATCCCTGAGCCAGATGGGAAATCAATTCCTCCTACATTAGCAGGATTCAATATGTTCTGGACGATGATCATTTTATTACAGGTAACTTTTGGTCTGCTTTGCACATGGTCGTATTCTGATCTCATTTATATCCTTGAAGTAACTCTTCAGCATCAGTTGAGCTGCTTCATGTTTTTAACTGGCCAGAGAGTTTGGTTTTATTTAATTCCTATTTTTTTATTTTGATAGGTCTTGATCCCAATTTCTCTCTATGTTTCAATTGAAATTGTCAAATTGGGACAAATCTATTTAATACAGAATGACATTGACTTTTACCATGAGAAAACAGACTCAACGATTCAGTGTCGAGCACTGAATATTGCTGAAGACCTTGGCCAGATTCAGTACATCTTCTCTGACAAGACTGGAACCCTCACTGAAAATAAGATGGTTTTTCGGAGATGCAGCATCGCGGGACGGGAGTATTGCCATGAAGAAAATGGTAAGACACTAAACCTGTCTTTACAATGAGTCATTTTTCTCAGAGAAGCTGAATGTTTTGACAGGGGTCTGGTGGACTTTGAGGTTTATGTGACAATGCACACTCATGGAAGGTAGGAATTCAGACTGATCCTACTAATAGCCATGCATCTTTTCCCATTATTTGGATCCCTTCAAGTGTGTTAAGAGACTTGAAGGTTGTATGTAAGGTGCTGCTTTGCAAGTAGTTAAGTTTGGACATATTTGATACCACAAACAAAATATTCTTTCCTCACTCTGGAAGAAGCCATGCCTAGATTGCCAGTGTTTACCTGGCATTGTAGGGTTCAAATGTCCTGTTGACGGCCACAGCAGTGTACCACTCTGATGTAGTATTATCTTAAGGCTTCAATTCAAAATACTGTTGCCTTGAGGATAAAGTAACTCAAATAAAACACATGCTGAAGTCAGAGCTTTAATGATAATGTTGCAGTACACATCAAGCAGATGTGTGTTTGTGTGTTAAAGGGGCAAAGATAAGTACCTCCATCAAAAGTGACTGTTGTATTCTTACTTAAATCTTACACACCTGTTTATTAGTCAAAAGTTACTGGATAGTTGCTGCCTCATTATCTAATGGTGAACAGTCTCTCAGTATTGCATTTCATGAGAGCCTACAAGTCTTCTGGGAACCAGGAGAAGATACTACTGCAGACAAGAGAAAATCGGGCAGAGTGATATGAAGTCTTTCATTCAATTATCTATTTTATTAATTAGATAAAGCCACAGAGTTTTTCTTACTATTGCTCTATGTAAGTACTAGTGGCTGCAGATGCTTGCTGTTTTGCTGATGGGCAAAGCAAGCATTCCAAATGAGATTAAGGTGAGGTGCTGACAGGTGGAGAGCCGGGTGTTAAACCACCCCTTGTGCTTCTGGTGATTGGTTGCCAGACAGAACTGCTTACAACTGTGAGCAAAAGGCACACCCTGCTGGCCACAGCACCGAGCCAGTTCTTTCCTTGTCTTGTGTTACAGGAGAAAACTGTTTTTACAGTAATTTCTGCACATATTTTTAAAATGTTATGGTGTGAGCTTCCAGGTCCTTCGTTGGCTTTCCAGAACTATATTGGTAAGGATGACAACAGCAGAGTGGGAAGATATATTTTTAAGTTTCTAATGTGGTGAATGAACAATTTTTATAAAAAGTAGAATATCTTTTCAGAGCATTTCCTAAAGGAAGGAAAATTATTTCAGAAGAGATAAGTGGTGCATATGATGTAGCTGTGGTCTCATTGTGTCATGGAAATTATGTCTACCATTTACTTCTGGTCATAGTTCACTTAGAGCTATCTTCCAAAAAATATTTCTGTGTTAATTATGTTTGTAATTGTTTCCTGCTGGGCCCTGTCTTTTACCTGGGAGGTAAGTATGTGCTTCTTTCTAACAAATCTAGAAATTATGGTTTGAAACATGTTGGAGGTCCTGTGGTTTAGAGCTGCCAGGGTCCTGCTACACATAGTAAGAATTACAGTGCAAGGCAGTACAGTCTTTTGCATACAAACCACTTGTCTGTACATGTATTTGTTTGTATCTGTATTACCCAGGGTAAAGGGACTCACATAACGAAGCACACGACAGCAATGACTGCGAATCAGTATGGTCTTCCATATAGGTGCCCCCATGCAGTGTTCTCTGTTGGACCATGGCAGAACAGTGTGGTGTTCTAAGAGGTGCCCCATATGTTACTTTACTGATACCTAGCCTCAGTCTGTTTTACCACAATACAGAACTCAAATGTCATCTGTTGCCCACAGTGTGCCTAGAGAACAGGCTATTTCCTTTCTCTATCCAATTGCCCTTCACATGCTTGAAGATTGTAATTTGGCTCCCATCAGTGAGCCATTCTGGAGGCAGTGTAACTGCAGCTTATTTTACTGTTTCCATGCGGCTCATGTTGTCTAGAACCCTGATCTTTCTTGCTCCTTCTTCAGGACTGACTCCAGTGGGGTGTTGCTCTTGAAGTGCAGTGTCCCAAACAGGAAATCAGTGTGATGGCTTGTTAGGATTTTTATTTTTCATAAATGTGGATTATTCCTAACTATATTCTAAGTTCCTTAGTATAAAATTTTGTTTCCTGAACCTCCAGCCAATGTTTAGACAAGTTTATTTTTGCTCATGGAACAATAATTTTGTTTCCATTTCCATAGCAAAGCGATTGGAATCCTATCAAGAGATGGATTCAGAGGATGAGGATTCAGCAGATCATCAGTGTGATTCTTCAACCCCTATGTCAGAATGGCAGGGGGACAACTGCAGAGCTGTGAATGAACCTTTGAACAGAAAATCTTTGAATCAGTTGTCTGGTAGTTACCCTGCATTAGGAGCAGAAGGTGAACCAGGTGATGTACCCCACTCAGGACACGTTGCTTTCAGCAGCCCCATTGTAAGTAAAAGCTGTTGGTTTGGATGCTAAATTTTTGAAGTAATTCATGAAAGAATATCTTTTTTTACCCCCATTTGATGAGAGTGCTTGTCATTTAAGAAATTTTTTGTTCCATCAAAACTTCCCACAATTGCCTGGCTGCATCCTATTTGCAGTTGACATTGCAGACCTTCATTGGGTCACAGAGTTGTATGCTTTGGTTCTCATTGCTGAGTCCATGATCCAGCTAAAATGACCAGCTTCATCTTACTAAGAGTTTGTTCCTTTGCTTTAAGAGTTTTCTAGCATTTTCTTTCATTTTTAATAGGAAATATCTAGATGGCCAGCATTTCTTGGAGGTTACAAGAGGTAAAAACTCTGCTTCTGTACCTAAAGGGATCCAAATAGCATTCATCATACTTAATCTCTGTTGAAGTGTCTGTGAACTAAGGTTTACTGTGTATCTGCCTGAGCATGAAGCTTGTCATTTCAGCGGGCAAGTGCACAGTGTTCTTCTATTTCCTAGTATAACACATTCAACATCTGACAAGAGAGAAGTTGTATGAGCAGCTTCACTTTGTTCCTCCGATTTAGCCTCCAGAGACTGAGATGAAGCTTGTATCCTGATGGATGGGTTTGTTCATTTCATCAACAGGAAACTGATGTTTTACCAGACACACAGCTGCTGGGGAAGTTCAGTCAAATTTCTTCTCATTCCTATCAACAATCAGAAGAAGCAAGCAGCAAGGTATCTTTGGAGACAATGTACATCACTGACTTCTTTCTTGCTCTGGCAATCTGCAATACTGTTGTAGTTTCAGTGCCCAATCAGCCACGTCAGAAGGTAAGAAGACTTTATTTTTGGCTATTTGGCCATGCTCATAAATAAATGGGCTCCTTAGGTTTGATTACAAAGAGAAAATAACCATTAAGTTACATTTTTTAAATGATTCTGCTTTCCTCTATTGCTGTTAGAAAGAGGGAATTACTGTAAACCCACTGAGTGCAATGAGTTGATGGGTAATGTAATGCTGGTAACGTTTTTCTAATTGAGAAAAACTTGGCTTCAGTATTTTTGCTTTGTAAAAGACAAATTTTGAGATTAAATCTTAATTGGGATTTGCTAGCAGGGGAGAAGATCTCCAGGTCACACTAGTAGGTGGGTTGGGAGGGGCAATGTGACATGAGGTTTCTGAGTTCTCGATTAGGGAACGACATGGAAGAGTCTGAGGCAGTGGAAAGTTTCAGTGTTACCTTAGGGAGAGAGGATGGAAGGATGTTCCCAGTCTCTATTTTCACAGTGCCAAATGGAGATACACTGCAGCTTGCATGCAGTTGTGGTGGCACTGCAGCAAGAGTCTGACCTTACTCTGTGGTTTTCAGTGGCAAAGGAGAACCTGCTTCCTGGTGATAACTCATAACTCTTTACTAGTAATGAGAAATGAATGTCAGCCTTGCATGCCTTGTTCCTTTTTTGTAAGCTGTTAGCTGCCTAACTGTTCTGAGTAACAGCCAGATTACCTTGTAACACCGATGAGAGGGGAGCTGTCTTTTTGTTTTAAATTCAGACTTTAAAGAAGTATTGATAAGGTCCTGTATTTTTAACAGTACTTGTAGCTAGTTACTGTGAGGGGTGTTGAATTTGCTTTGTTCTTCCCAACTGTCTTGCTAATTCAGAGCAAGAATCAAATGGTTTAGTTCCATTTGCCAGAACTTTTAAAAGTTACAGTGTGATTACCTATTCCATTACTGAATTGGTTCTGAAGAGAAGTATTACATGGAGTCATGAGTCAAAATGAATGAATACAGTTTTCAGATCTGATGTATTTTTGCAATTTTTTGGTTTGAATAATGAAGCCCTTATGAAAGCTGTTTAGTGTAGTCATAGGATTATATGTTTAATTGAGCTGTCCACTTTTAATACAAGCAAACTCGCAGTATATTTTGAAATGCTGCATTCATTAAGAGCATACATAGTTTGTAAGTTGTCTTCCTTTAATGTAAAAGAATATGAAGAATTTAACATACATGCTTTCTCTAACTGTTCTGTTCCAGATGAGACATGCTTCACTGGGTAGGATGCCTATTAAATCACTTGAGGAAATCAGGCAGATGTTCCAGAGGTTGTCAATCCGGAGACTAAGTTCCTCCCCACTTCCAAGTGTAAAAGAGTCATCATCTGAAAGCCCCAATAGTTTTGTGAGCAAACTATCCATTTTCAGGATGAAACTGGCTTCACCTGCTTTAGATGGAGGGGCTCAGAGGGCTGCTGAGCCTCACAATACTGACAGCCTAGAAAACTCCCAAGTGCCTCAAGAAATAGATATGAGCAGTGTAGCTGCTGGCTGTGAACACCACAGTGCTGCATCATCTGTTGAATCGTCTCCCTTACCTAAACTGTGTTATGAAGCGGAGAGTCCAGATGAAGCTGCCTTAGTTCATGCTGCCAAGGCTTATAAATGTATTTTACGGTCTAGGACTCCAGATCAAGTAACTGTGGACTTCCCAGGGCTGGGATCCTTAACGTTTCAGCTGTTGCATATCCTGCCTTTTGATTCGGTGCGGAAAAGGATGTCAGTGGTGGTTCGGCATCCAGTCTCCAACAAAGTGGTGGTGTACACAAAGGGTGCAGACTCGGTCATGATGGATTTGTTGAGAACTGCATCTGGAGGTATCTAGAATTTCTGATTCTTTGCTCACCTTTGTCATTCTTCAGTGCAGTTGAACGGATTGATGAGACAAGTGACCAAGTATATCTATTATCTGTGAATATTTTCTCATAGGGAACCCAGAAAGGTAGTGTTGCTTGTCACCTAGATTTGGCTGTGCTGTGGGCTGGTGTTAAAAATGAGAAGAGAGAAGCAGCTGTTATTCAAAGGGTTTAGGGGTGTCAAAGCAGCCTCTCTGGAGTCAGTGGAAGTATTTCCAGTTGTAAAGTAAGGTCATCTGCTTGAATAGTTGGCTTCTGCCACACAGTGAGAGGTGTTTATTAGAATGAGATACTTTCTAGCCTTGACCTATGTTAGTGTTTCTGAACTGTTGGAGAGAGGTGTTGATATCAGATGTCACCTTTGAATGCTTCTTGAATGTTTTTCCCTTTACTACTCTTTGTTTCTAGCTATAATAATACCTGTAAAGTCATGTGGTGCCTCCTGCTGCACTCTGTTGTTGGGGAGGGGGGTGTTAAACTTTTTTCCAGCCTGACACAGGAGGGATGCACCATGTTGTTTAAGCACTAACTGATTTATTCATTCGCTGTAGTGAACAATCATTGAGTTTTACTGAAGGCAGTAAAGAGAAAGTATTATCTGTGGGTGTTAGAGATAAATACCTAAAAATATTTAAGTTCAGAAGATCTTCCAAGGGGTTTTTTTATTGGTTTGTAAAGTAATAGAAAGGAATTCTTTTTGAAGTCTTGCTTTCTGCAAAAGGGAGTGGGGTTTGTATGTTCCATGGATCTTAGTGAGGAAGAGGGATATTTCCAAGGGTGGATTTTAATTCACCCAATATCAGCCATCTAAAGCCTAGGCAGAAAGCTGTTGTAGGCCATGGGGCAGAAACAGTATCTCCACACAAGTATCCAGAATCTGATTACACAGACAGCCTGTCAGAATGGTCCACTTCTTTTAAAAAAAACTTTTCTGTGACTGGCCTTTCAGCTCCCTCCCACTAGACCAGTGACAGTAAAACTGCTTGGGTGTCTGTGGCCCAGTTCATTTTAGAAAATAATTTTATTTTAGAATAATATTTTTATACATTGGTGGCATCCAAAGATATATCAGCACCAGATGGGCTCCCCCGACTGCTTGTGCAGACTGGCATACTGCATGCTCCCTATAGATACAGCCACAGTACATTGTGCAAACATGAAGACCCATTCACAGTTAAAATAAAACCTGGTAACGTTTAGGCCTTCAAAACTTTTCACTACAGTGAGGTTAAGAATGAATAATTTGCCACCTTTGCTTTTTTGTGTGATAGTAGATACTAATAATTCAGAAATGGAACAAAAGAAGATTAAAGAGAGAACTCAGAAGCATTTGGATGACTATGCCAGAAGAGGACTGCGCACTCTGTGTATTGCTAAGAAGGTGCTTCTCTTAATACATAGTTTTGAGAATGTCAACCCTCTGTGACCAGCCTGCTTCTAAAAACATGTTTCTGCTTTGTTTATCTTTATGTTCTTTCAGGAGGAATTTGTAAGTTGACCCAAATCAATTCCTCACTTCCATTAGATTGCCATAGTTGTTTCAGTTCAGGCTGCCAAGCAGCTTAAAATCCTAATTTTAAAACAGAGGTGGTCAAATAGCTTGATTTTTCTTAAGGAGTCCTGAGCGGGTCTCCTTGTCTAAAAATTACCCTGATTGGAATTCCAGACACAGAAAACAAATGAAGCCAGATCTGTTTTATTGGGTTTCACACACAGTTTGCAGTATTATAAGCTCCAGATGCAAAACTTAAGTGTTGTTTTGAGATTCCATTTCACATTCAAAGCTGCTCAGAAGTAAAATTCCATCGGGGTTGAAACAAGCAAGAAACACCTCTACAAAGCCCTGTGCAAAATGAAGTACAGGCTGTGTGGCTGTACTGTCATCAAGCTGTACACAGCTGTGCAGAGACTCTGTGGCGGTGTCAGTGCTGCAGTTAATGAGCAGCAGGGAGAGCAAACTGTGCTCACTGGCCTGCCAGCTTCCATCTAAAAGGAAACCTGCAGGTCCCAGTGAGTAACCTGGCTTGTGAAGCCTGGCTAAGCAATCCAGTACTGTGGACATCAGACTGAATCCATGGCCATGTTGGGGCATGCAAGTGGTGCATCTGGGTTCAGGATCTGGACGGCAGAAGTAATGGTGAGGAGACTTTTGAGGCACCTTTCAAAACACAGTATAGATAAATTCATTATGTTTTCTCTCCTTCTGTAGGTGATGAGTGATGAAGAATATGCAGAGTGGCTAAATCATCAGTTTTTAGCAGAAACCAGTATTGACAATAGGGAGGAGCTGCTGCTTGAATCTGCCATCAGGCTGGAGACTAAATTGACTTTGCTCGGTAGGTAGAAAATGCTGCAACTCCAGGGAAGCTGCTTATGATGTTCATAATTGGAATTTACCTGCAGAGACCTGTGCCAACCTCAATTTGTGTAACGCATAGCTTTCTACAGACCTAGAATTTATTGTCACTCCTGAATTTTCATATGTCTTGCTGATAAGCCTGTACTAGTTGTGAACACGCTGAAGACAGCCAGTGCTCTTCCGTTGTTTGTAAAGGGTAAAGTTTTACTGATTTTTTTGTTTCTTTGTTTCTTTTGTGCTCACTAGAGCTTTTAAGTGTCATCATAATAAGCATGTAAAATGAAAATAACAAACCACAGGCCTGTCTGGCCAGTCATTCACAGGGATCCCACTTTTGGGCATGTTTTCTATCACCGTTGCATTTGTGACACAGCAGGTGTGCTTGTGCTGTGTCCTTCTGTAATGGAGCTAAGAAGTCAGGCATGCTTCTGCTGGAATCATTCTTCTGGTGGTCATTCATCTGTGCAGAAATGGGGAGGCCAAAACAAAATGAAAAACATTTGGCATAGATGTGTGAAAGGCAAACTGCAGGCAGTCTGGGATCACAGCTCTAGAGGGCTGCCCAGAAAATAACACTTGGAAAACAAAGTTGCAAAGACCCGACTGGTGGTAAAGGCAGCTCACGGTAGAAGCTGAAGAGAGACAGATCCTATTGTGTGGAAAGGTGTTACTTCCCTCATTTTTTGGCACATCTGTGCAGGGCAAATGCCATAAACCCTGATACTAAAAGGAATTCTGGGATTACTGGCTTCAGTTTCTGGAGACAAGCCAGAGCAGCACTGCTGGCTGCTGTAGTTTTAATGGATGGTGTGCTGTACAGGTGCCCTTTTGCACTAGAGTCAGCAGAGGGATGTCTAGTTGCTGTGGAGACCTGCTGTCCTGCAGGTATTTTTTGTCTCGTGTCTCTGGTGGGAGTAAGTAAATAGTATAGGTTGGCCCTGACTTTAAATGAAAGAAGGGTAGATAGCTTTGTACTGCCAAGGTGCTTGCTTTCAGTACCTCTGCTCACTTAGTACCCCTGCTTGGGGCATATGTACATTGTGATCTGCAGAGTACAGCTTCTTACAGCACTTCTCACTCATGCCAGGAGGAAAAGCTTTGCGTTTTTATTGCTTGACTTTCAGAGTGAACGTAGCTGCAACTGGCTGAAGTTTCTTTGTGAGAAACTCTCTGAGCCTGAGAATCCCACAGGCCAGAATGTGTCTCCTGGTTATGATTTAGTACCATTGTATTGTGAAAAAAACATGAGAATATACTGTACCATAGTGAACCTCTGTAGCTTTTCAGAGGTGGTTCTGCCTTATGCTGATGTGTTACAGGAGAGAAGATTTTGTAAGCTGGTTTTAGGGATACAGGTCGGCCTGCTGTGCACACCAGAAAAAGAAGACATCTCTGTTAAAGTATCTCTGTTTTTTTGTTGGAAGTCTTTCTATAAGCACTGAGGGGTGTGTGTTAGAGCATGTGTTTCCTCCTGGTGGGGGAAGATACCAGGGTTGGCTGTGCGGGCAGGAGGACGGGCAAAACAGAGTTCACTGCTGTGAATTGAAAGGACCTGGAACAGGTGGTACTGTAGGGATGGGCAGTTGAGAAACCTGATGATAAATGACATGTCTGTGCAGCTGTATGCAAAAATATGATGTAAGAAGAGGGGATTTTTGGTATATAAATGGTGAGGGCTTGGGGCAAGAATGTACAAAGAATTCAGCCTGGGGCAGAGTTGAAAATAAGGAAGAGAACTGGGCCTTAAGATAGTGACGATCAGGGTGACACATGAGAGAAGGTTAGGGGTAGTCTGAGGTGGGGGAGAGTGGGAATAATGGAGTATATTTGTCATGAGAAGCCTGTGAGGCTGTGTCCCACAGCTGCTGATTCATGAGAATCAGAAAAGTTGTCTTAAAGGGTGTTATGGAGAGTTGGGGGCCCCCAAAGCTGTAATGGGTGTATGTGTCAACAGTCTCGCATGAGCTGGGCTCTGGGACAGCAAGACCTGGGAGAGAGGAATTCACAGGCATGTCCCAGTGGGGCATCTGTTTCGGGATGTAGATACACACAAAGAACTGTCTCATCCTGCCAGTCTTGGAGCAGTTTTGTTTTGGAAATACAGCAGCACTAATCCTTCTGCATGTCTAAATTAAGGTGCCACTGGCATTGAAGATCGCCTGCAAGAGGGTGTTCCAGACACGATACAGGCGTTACGGAAAGCAGGAATAAAAATATGGATGCTGACAGGTGACAAGAGAGAGACAGCTGTCAACATTGCCTATGCTTGTAAACTGCTGGAACCAGATGACAGAATCTTCATTCTCAAATCACAGAGTAGGGTGAGTGGGAAATACAATTTTGTGGGTTTTTTGGGGGTTGCTGGTTGTGTTTTTCTCTACTGAAAAGTTCAGTCGGGCTGTATCACAGGGCAATATGGAAAAATAATATGTTCCCTGCTTTCCCAACTGACCAGAGACAGCTTGGAAGATGAAAATACTGGAAAACTGTCAGTTTGCTTCCTTGCGGGTAAAATCTAAACCCCTTTATATGTATGCAACATCTGTTTCTTTATATACAGTCCCGAAATGATGATTAATTGTTTTAATTGAGTAGACTGCTTATTCCTCTTTGTAGTAGGTTAGAGAGTTGACATGCTTCACAGGCTTCAAACGGCTGTGCGTTACAGCGTGTTAGCAGTGTAAGAATTGCTGTCATGCAAATTCTATTGAATGAAGTTTTGTGCTGCTTTGTGGAATACATTCCCTCAGCCCTGCTTGTCTTTCATTGATGTACAAAGAGTCATGTCAGTAAAGCACATTACATGGTATTCAAGAAAATGAATCTGCCAGCAATTGTATCAGAAAAAGCCACCTTCTCCCTGCCACCCAGGAAGTGAGTCATGTGGTAGAGTGCCTAAAAATGCTGTTATTTTGGGTGACAGGTTTAATCCTGTTCAATGGTTGTGTCCCCTTGTGGATGTTTATAACCAGATGGTTTTCAGATCTTGATTTTTATCAACTTCAGGTTTCAAAAGAGAGAAATTGCTTCCTGTAACTGGTAAAGTCAGTGTATGAAATGTCACTTCTCAGAGCAGAGACCTGAAATTTGAGACTTCTCTAAAATCAAGTGTTTTTTTTCTTTTCTCTGCTTATATGTTACCTTAGAAATTCCATTTGTATCTGCCATAAAAGGTTGTATGCCAAGTGGTAACTGTGAGGAAAATAAAAGTGTAAAAGAAAGGGGGTTTAGTCAGTAGTGTTTGAGGGAAGCTGGGGGGTTGATGCTTACTAACACTTCTTTCTTCCGTTTTTCGTGCTGGGGAACCAGCATCTGACTTAACAGTGAGTCCTGAGCCCCTTTTGCAGAAATGCTCATCCTCCTTCTAGCTGGACTTCAAAATGAAAAATTACCCTTGCAGTTCAAAGTAAAATAATGAGAAGTTCTAAGAGTATGTGTTTTCTTCTATATAGCATGCACATTACATGCATTGACAGCAAGAATCTTCTGGGCATCAATCTCTGTTGATTCTGGCAAGGTAAAAAATTCCACAAGGCCAGGGCTCCAGTAATGCATTGCAGCTCACCTGTAACCTGATTTGAAATGCACTTGTGGTTTTGCGTGCCAGACAAAAGAAATGTAGAGAGCAGAAGTCTTCTGTCAAAGCTGTATTTATGCTACAGGGTCCTTAATGGTTGCTTTGTCGACTGGTCTGTGAACATTTTCTGATTTGATTCAGCTTTTTCCTTTCTCCTAGTAGAATACCCAAGCCAATCTATGTAAGCAAAGTTAAATCACAGGCCCTTTTATTAACAACAAACTGCATCCTTTGTGACTGAAGAGGGTTCTTCAGCCTCATGTCTGAGCCGTTCTGGATTCAAGTGAAATGACATTTTCTTTATATGTATTTTATAAATTGAAAAGGGACACAGAACACAAACAGTATTTAATAAGTTGCCTTTCTCTTGACTTGAATTAGGATGCTTGTGCCTTGGTGATGAGCAAAATTTTAGAAGGCATCCAGAAGAATCCTTCTGGCAAAAAAAACCCTAGTCAGAACCTTGAGGATGTCTCTGCAAGTCCATCCACTCAAGCTCCAGGGTTCAGTGCAGGCCTGGTTATTGATGGAAGAACTTTAGAGCACGTCCTTCATGACAGCCTACAGAACATCTTCTTGGAACTCACAGAAAAGTGTCGGGCTGTCGTCTGCTGCCGAGCCACACCCCTGCAGAAGAGTGTCCTGGTCAGACTGGTGCGAAATAAGCTAAAGGCAATGACCTTAGCTGTAGGTGAGTCCTGTGGTTATCTTCTTTTCTTTGAAAAGAACTAAAAGCCTGTTTCTTCTCTCTTACTATTTTTGTTAATGTCACAGAATTTTCTTTACAAGGAAGATAATCCTTTGAAGCATAGCTGTCTCTAGCGTATGGTTTAGCTTAGGATGGGAAAAGTTGGACTTGATGATTTCAAAGGACTTTTCCAACCTTGTGATTCTGTGATAAGATGATGTTAGTCTTTTGAACTACCAGATTTGCTCCATAAACTTACTTGTGGTAATCTAAAGCAACAAGAACAGCAACAGTCATGTGCAGTGTTACCTGACATGTCCAAAGGAGCAAGGTGGGGGCGGGGGCATGTCATTCTCCATCACAACCCTCCAAAATAAGGACAGAGAGGAGAGATGATTGCTGTGATTTTAAACACTTGTATCTTCTGTTCCAGCTTACCAACTAAGTTGTGACAACAGGAACAGGGAATATTCATTTGGGGAACATAGCTCAGTTCAGTCAGGCCTTCTGCTTACTAATCCCGCTTTCTGGAGGATTTTCCGTAGGCTGCACTGTTGGCCATAAAAATGTTTTCTGTGAACACTCTTGCTCTTTTATATTTGTCTTTTCCTGCCACCACCATGGTGATGTTGATAGCCAGCAAAGCTGCCTGCATGGTGCTTTCCAAATAAGAGAGGTTAGTTTGGATTTTTCCTCTCTTCTCTACTAGGTGATGGTGCCAATGATGTCAGTATGATCCAGGTGGCTGACGCTGGTGTGGGAATATCAGGCCAAGAAGGCATGCAGGTAGTGTATACAAAGAGAGCTGCAAATGACATCAGATTCCATTTTAAATTGGTTGAGTTTACCCTAGAGATATAGTGACTTCACAGTCCATTAATATACACAGGCAAGGGTTTGCAGCCTGAGCTCACACCTAGACCTCAGCACTCTTCCAGGAGCACTCTCAGAAGCTGAGTGCTGCAGGGTTTCAAATTCTGAACAGCAGAGCTTGCTGCCTGTCACTGAACTCCCTGTTACCCAGGGCCAGCCAGGAAACAAGGAGCTGAAGTGTCAGTGCTTTCTGTGCAGTTGTGCAGTAATAATACAGACATGTTCTGCCTGTGTTGTGTTGGGTGTTAGTGTGAAATGTTGGATGGAAGGGCTCGAACCTGAGTGAGGCTAAGACCATGAGCACTATGTAGAGAAAATGATAAAATAAGAATGTCCAGCTTTCCCATAAGTTGCTGGGCAGTATCTGAAGCTTACCTTTATCAGTTTGGATGTAACATACCCTTTCTTTCATGTGCGTTGCAGGCTGTGATGGCAAGTGACTTTGCAGTCTCTCAGTTTAGACATCTGAGGAAGCTGCTGCTTGTCCATGGTCACTGGTGCTATACCAGACTGAACAACATGGTGCTTTACTACTTCTACAAGAATGTGGTATGTAGCTGTCCCACCCCAGGGAAATCAAAGTTTGCATATTTAAGAGTGATGGAGAGTTTTGTTTATTTTGTGAATGGGTTCAAAAAGATGCAAAAAGTCTATGTCAGACAATTCAGTTTTCCATTTAAGCCTGCAGAGACCACAGGCTGTTACGCCTGGGATTGAATTTCCCACTCAAAGCCATTGTCTGGTGTGATGAAGCAGCGGGCCGTGAGCATTACTGATGTGGTGGCAGTATGACTGTTTAAACAAGCCGTATCCAATTTTGAAATACAAAGCTCTGTGCTAGGCAAATACAATTTCAAAGTGTGGGATTGGCATGAACCCCACAGCATCTATTACATTTCTAGAGATTACAGTAACCAGACCTAAGATCTGGCTGTTTTATTACTGGGTTTTAAAACACTTGAATGCAGGTAACATTTAATCATGTCATCTTCGACTTTTCAGGCCTATGTCAACCTCCTGTTCTGGTACCAGTTCTTCTGTGGGTTTTCAGGCACATCAATGACCGACTACTGGATCCTGATTCTTTTCAATCTCCTTTTTACATCAGTGCCACCCATCATTTATGGTGTCTTGGACAAAGATGTGTCTGCAGAGATACTCATGCAGCTCCCACAGCTGTACACACTGAGCCAGAAATCTGTGGTAGGTTAAATTAAATTAAAGAACGGTTGACCTGAAGCAAATCAAAATGGTCAGCATTTGAGCCATTTCTGTCTTTCCTCCATGGTTCACATCAGGCAAAGTGAAATTTAAAAACACTTTCTCTATTAGAAAAACATCTAGGTCCCTGCAGTGTGTGCACAGATAAAAGCTGGTTTTGCAGGAGGTTTTTCTAGGCTCTCTTCAGCCATAAACCCAACTTTACCATACATTTGGATGATAAGAGAAATGAAGGACTCCGGGTGAAGTCATGTACTAGGTAAACATCATTACCAGAATGTTCACTTCATTCGCGGCCTCAGCTGTCAACGTGCTTCTCAGAACGGGTCTGTGTTGAACATCTGGGCTTGCTTTTGAAGATAAGAGCACTGGGTACCCTCTTTTGACCCATGTGGCTAAACTGCCTTCCCTGTGCCAGCTCAGTTGTCCCACCAGACCATTCCAGGAGCTAATATAATTCAGTAAAACAGCAACATGTTTTTCCAGCAGAAAAGTAACTTGGTTTCTCACATCCTAGTGAGTTAAGTTGGACAGGGGAGTCCAGTTTGCACAGAAAAGTCAAGCAGCACAAATTAATGGGCAGAAGCACCTGTCCCTCCCACAAAAAAGGGGGAGGGGGTGTGTGTGGAAATAGAAGAAAGCAGGACTTGGCATTCAGTGGCAGTAAGCTGCCAAGGTACTTCACTGTCCCCATGCCCACTCCCTTAGTGCTAAGTTAGGTAAGGCTTTGCTAGGTCTGGTGTGGCAGAAACAGCTGTGAGATCAGCCTTTCCAGCTCTGGCTGCTGATTTAAATACTAACAGATAGCTACATGTGTGGAGTGAGCTCTTTATTCTTATTATCCTAACACAAAAGATGCTGCTTCTTTGGGAAACTAACTGTAATTACTTCTGCAGATAATCCTTCTCCAGATCCAAATTAATGCTAATTAAGGATGCAGCAATTTGTTCATTTTGTTTCAATGCCATTATCTTTTATTTTTTTCCTTACAGACTTACCTGCCTTCAGCTTTCTGGATAACCTTGCTGGATGCTTTTTACCAAAGCCTCGTTTGCTTTTTCGTGCCTTACTTTGTAAGTGCTGGATACAAAATCCATTTATACATTTTGACACACTAAAACCCCAGGCAAATTAGAGAATAAAACAAAGTGTTTATTTCCCTATATATAAATGTGTACTAGCAGGCTTCTCTTTGGAACTGAGCTGAACTGTGTGCATGCAAATATGTATGGTATTGAAAGTACTCACACCACTCTGTATTAGGACTATATGTGAAGAGGATGTTATGCTGACCGCTGCCTTCCTTTACAGACTTACTATGGCTCAGACATAGATGTTTTTTCTTTTGGAAACCCTATAAACACAGCAGCACTCTTCATAATGCTGTTTCACCTCCTCATTGAAAGCAAGTCTGTGGTGAGTACTTTGTTTCCAACAGAATGTATTCCTAATAGAGTGTGTGCATACAGCTGCCCTTGACATGAAATGGAATATAGAGCTTCATATATAAATGGAATAAGGATAAAAGGGACAAAAACTAAATATTTTGTTTATGTGACTGTGTGAGCTCTTCTAATGCACCTGTCATTGGAGCCAAAAGAATTGCTTATATGACTAAAATAAATAAAATTGAGCCTCAGAATTATTTATATGTAGCAGAAGGCTCCTGCCTTGTTAGAGTATTATGGTTATGGGGATGGCAGTTTAGCTTTGCAAATGGGAAAACCAGCCAGTGGTCTGCTGAGCCTTCATGTGTTCCCAAAGCTTGCATCTCAAAGGCAACAATGTGAACTGTTGATTTTGCATATTTGGAACTGATGATCTGCTGTGTGGCCAGGATAAACAATGCAGGAGTGTCTTTTGGTGCCAAAAGAAGAGAACCGGTTTGCTACAGAAACTCTATTCCAGTTTTTAATTAGGTCTGTGCAAGCTATAGCATCTGTATTAGCTTGGATAAATTTACAGCCCTCACAAGGGTAATACTTGGCTATTTTGCATAACTTTAAATAAAATACAATAATACAGTAGAAGGACACAGATGAATGAGGTTTGTTTCTTCTCTGACACATCTTTCAGAAATATTTTTTAGGATTGTTTCATAATGGATGAAATTTCAAGTTGTGATTCTGTCTTTTCATTGTTGTTGTGGGAGCATGGAGGCGGTGATAAAAATGTCTTAACTGAGAATATATGGGTAGCATGAGTGTATCTACAATCTGAATAGGAAAATATTGCTTTAATGGGTTTTATTTGGCATTTTTGAATGTCAGCAAGCTGTCAGACTAATGACAGTGTTGTTTCCATAGTAACTATTATAGCTCTTTAGTTATAAACTCACAGAAAACTCCAGTGTAGAACAGTTAATCTGTGTCTCAAGCAAGATACGTAAGGGTGGTGTCAAGAAGGTGTCTCTTCTGTTTGCTTGAGAAGATGCTCTGCTGCTTATGGGTGGGGTGATCACCTAAGGCAAAGGGTGCAAAATGTCTTCACAAAGAAGTCAAAAGCTATGCAGTTAGAAGAATAAAATCATTGAAATGGCTGGGTTACCTGTGACCTGTTCAGAAAAGGCTCCATTCTTCCTGGGGCGTTTTGCATAAGATTAGGAATACTACCTGAACAGATCTATTCTCTGTTAGGTTAAGCAGCTGTTCATGGAGGACAAGTGTGTGCACGTTCATGCATGTGTGTGTACACACACACAGCTGTTACAGGTCTTCCTGTTTACAGCTTAAGTCTGATGTCCTTCGTTTTATGGATTGCAGACCTGGATACACACAGCAGTTACAGTTGGCAGCATCCTGCTTTACTTTATCTTCACTTTGGCTTTTGGAGCAACCTGCAAAACCCACAACCCACCATCAAATCCGTACTGGATCATGGAAAAGCACATGGCAGACCCAGTATTTTACTTAGTTTGCCTCCTGACTACTTGTGTTGCTCTGCTGCCCAGGTGAGTTTCTGTTTGATAATCGCAAATCACTGTTGTTAACAAAGTCAGTTTTCTGGCTTGGTGTCTTCCCTCACCCCCATCCAAACATAAAGATTTCATAACTCTACCAGACCCAGCCAAGTGGGGACAGCTCTTTAGTGACATGTTCTCACAGTAAATTGCTGTAAATTAAAAAAAACCCTTTGTGATTTATATTATATGCAGTTATTTATTTGGAGGGGAAAAATCAGTACTCTTTGCAACCACAGGGTTTGTAATTTACATACAAATTAGTTAAATTAGTGATCAACTGTTTTGTAGGTACGTGCTGCGAGTTCTCCAGGGAACATTGTTCCCGTCCGCGGTGTTGAGAGCCAAGCACCTCGAGAGACTGAGCCCTGAGGAGCGGAGGGAAGCAATGAAGAGATGGAAAGATGACAGCGTTGTGAACTGTAGAGTGGAGTTCCAGGCTATGTCGGGGTCTTCCAGCTCGGCTACAGGTGCTGTACCAGAGGAGGAAAGCACTGCCAGGGTTTCTCCAACATCTAAAACAGCTTTCCAGGCTTGTCCGAGAGACGGGCTGGTAGCGGACACCTCCTTCTCACCAGACATTCAGGAATACACATGGCTGGAACTCTGAAAAGACCCTGTTTCTGAACTCATCAAAGGAACCTAATTGAGACATATTTGTCAGTAATAACTTGTGCCGAAGGCGCTTCTGAAGAGGGCAGCAGTGCTGTTTCTCTAGCACACAAAGCAGGTTTGAATTCTCTTTTGTGTGAAGATGCTTTGATGTATTTTTACAAGATTGTTATGCTAACTGTTTAAAACCCAAGAGTAGTAACTGCTGATTTCTGCCGTGTTGTGGTTTTGTTTTCTTCAGCCAAGGTTGATGATGCACACGTGTCTTAAAAGCTTTTTCTGTTTATGAAGCTTTTCAATAATTTATTAAGATGTTCAGGATGTGAATGGTTGGGTTGGGGTTGTGTTTTTTCATGCAGTAGACTTTGTGTACTGCTTATTTCTTGTATGCAACACTGCCTGGTGCCTCGCGGTGTTACGGACAGGACGTTGTGTGAATGCAGGTCTGCAGGATCTAGTTCAGGTAAGCCAGCCTTCTCCCTTAACACCCCTGTCCTAAAATCCTAGCGCTCCCTGGGATTCGCCCCTTGCTGCAGCATGAAGTAAGCCGAAGGGCTGGGATGTAGTTGTGGGTTGGCTTGTTGCACGACCCCTCTGGCATGTGTGTGCAGTAATTGTTTTAACCACTGCGGCCCGGTGTGTTCACCAGGGCATTGCATGTCCCCCCTTTTTGTCTCCACATGCTGTTTCATGTCGCTGGCCACTGACTGGAGGGCTCATCCTCACCCAGCTCAGGTGTGGCTGCCTGACTTTCCTCTGAACTCTGCCCCATGTCTGCCCTGCGGAACTGTCTGTCAGTGGCCATGGGTGGTAGTTCCAGCCTGTCTTCAGATCTTCTCTTACAAATAGCAGCTTCTGGTGATGACATTACTCTTCTTCATGACCAGGTGTTACTACATTCCTACAGACTTTTGTAACAATAAAACAGCTCAAGTCTCCAAAGGCTGCAGTAAGGAAGGTGTAAAGCTGGCTGAGGCGCAGGTGGCTGCCTAGGAACTTGGGAAATTGTTTGTAACCATTAGCACCTGTTGAGAGACAGAGCTCCCTCAATCTGTAGCTGCTCTTGAACTGTTAGAATGGAGCCCATGTTTTGGTTCTGTTTCTTTCTAGAACTGTGCTTTCCAAGTGCCAAGTTTGGGTCTGTATTTTTAGGCAACGTTCTCAAGGCAAGGGCTCTGCTTTGTAACTGAACCATGAGCTTTCCATGTCAGCGATCAACATTGCATATTCCACATCTTTTAAGATCTCTGAAAGAATTTAAACAATCGCTGTGAGGTCTGGGACAGCTGCCACTACACAGGGCAGATACTGAGGGCATGCTAAGTTCATTCAAATGCAGGTCACCATGTGTTGCCAAGAGTTTAAAACGGGTCTGTTTTCAGAAGGTAGAATGTAATTAGGGCTGACTCCATCCCTAGTGTTAGTGAGGAGAAAAATATCCTTTTTGTTTAGCCTGTGGAAGAAAAACAGTGGAAGGAGCCAGTGATGACAGCCAGTCCTGAAAATATATTTTTTTAATTTGGTTCTGCATATGACAAAATATTTGTGTAAAGTTCTGGCATGAGGCTCGTGGGGACCTTTGAAGTGACGGCAGACGTTCCAGTTCTAAGAGATCACGTTGAGCACGTTGGTTTGCAGTGAGGGTTTTCTGATGTTTGTCTGTACATCCTGCTTGCTGCAGGGGACACCTTGCCAGGAGTGGGCTCCAGGGGTCCTGAGTGAAACATCTCAGCTTTCTCCACAAACCATGGGAACTGTGAGGTGTCCAGGGAGAAGATGTAGAACAGCCAGCAGGTTGTACAGGGAGATGAGGTGGTGCAAGGGCAGAATTGTGCAGGAACAGGCCTGCTGGGACTTGGTGAGGTCATCTGCTCTGCAGCCCCAAGGCTTGGCTCTACCCTTAACCATTCCTCACACGTGTTCTCCTCTTGTAAAGAGCTCCAGAGGAGCAGGCCAGGCCAGTGCTCTCCTGCCCTCACAGTCACATACTGGTTTGGTGTCTGTTGTCTCATCTGAATGTTTCTTCTGCACCTTAAATCTGTGGCCTCTCATCACACATGGCCCCAGATCACAGATTATTCTGTTCGGTAGTTCAGCAAGTCTGTGACTGGGTGAGTGAGGTATGTTAATCTGTCATGGAGGAGCTCTGGGATGTGCAGTGACCTGAGGGAGTGCAGGACCCACCTTTCTCCTGTTCCTGTCACCGTCAAAAGGAGTTTGTGGGACAACACCGGCCTGTGACCTGTCCTCTTGTCCTGGCCACCGGAGCAGAATCTACCACTGGATTTGGCACCTGATCACGTGCTCCGAGGAGTTCAGGTGTGTAGCTCACAAAAACCTGTAAGCACTCAGCAGGATCCTCCAAGATCCTTGGTGACTGCAAGCCATGGCATCAGTGAGGAAACTGGAGTGGCAGTCCCCTGTCCCTGGGGACACTGAGACTGCTGTTAGGCAGCTTTTCACAAGCCCAGTTACCTCGCTGCTTAGTGCTGAGGCGTTCGGGAGGATCTGAAGTTGGGTGGAGAATGAGTTCATCTGGGTCTGCAAAGCACCAAGTCCTGCAGGTGCCCTTGGACCTCTGAGGCTTTTAGGAATTCCTCTGTGCTGAGATTTTAAGTACAATTTGGTATTGGTGGGGTACAAAGTCACACACCCCCCCGCCACGTGCACACACCCTCTCTCTCTCTTTATCTCTTGATGTTTTGTTTCACTGATGGTGTATGTTGCTTAAAATTGTCTGCTACAGGTTGTTTTCTTCTAGAGGACTTTGAGAAGAAGCCTGGTACCTAAAACCTGATCTCTTTGGTTTTACTCTTGGTTTTTGTGGCCAGACAGGTGAAACACTGAAGGGGTGTCTGCTATGACCACTTGCTGGATTTTACTGAAGGAGAGGTGAGGGTAGTGAGTCTTTAATAAAAAACCTAAAAATGTTAATTGACCAGATCTAAACTGGTGCCAACTGATGGGTGCGAGTGAACCACTCCCCTTTTGCCTCTCCACAGCTGAATGTGCCCTTTATTTATTTATTTTTAGCGCTGGAGACGTCAGCCCCCCCTCGCTTCCTCCTGCACTCCAGCACAGCGTGACCTGACTTTCCCAGTTTGAAATCAGGCTCACTAAGATCATCTCACAGGTGCCTTCCAGATGTGGGAAGCAAAGCACAGCACTTACTTACACTTCCGTCAGCTTAAACCATAACAACCACCTTCAGATCCCCAAATCTCTGCAGCTACACCTAGAGCAGCTTCACCTCTGTTGTGCAGTATTTGAGTTATGGAATATGCTCTCTTCAAATGTTTTTTCCACAGCAGCCACACCTGTGCTAAGTGTTTGCAGGTGGCAGCCAGCCCCAGCCATTACTGAGGGGGTGTTTTCTGGGCATGATGAGCTTCGGCCTGTGCCTGGGGTGCAGTTTGAGCTGTTGGTCCAGGCTGGGGATCTTCCCAGCCCCGTTGGCTGCAGCACAAGGCTGAGGACCAGTGGACGCTGAGCTCTCACCACTCCCAACAGCCCTCACTCTCTGCTGAGGCACATGGACACGGTCTGAAGGTGAGTCTGGTAAGAACAGGCTCATAGCTGAGTTTCAGTTTGGGTTTTGTATTACTTGCTCCCAGTTTACTCTTGTTGTGTCACTCTTGCCCTCCTTGACCTGGATAGCTCACTGCTGACTGCAGTGAAAAAGCAAATTTAAAGTTGCCACATGTGTATTACTCTATTTCAGCACTGCAGTTGTTGAAATGCTGTGCGACAGTTAAAAGGAGGTGAGTATTTCAAACTCATTGTATTCCTGAGGACCACCAAAGAACAAGACGTGTTTGTCTGGAGAAATTAGATTGCAATTAAGTTTTCAGATTTTCAATCAATATTCTTGGTGCTGTTAGGTACTGGAAGCATGTGTGCAAGGGAGCCTGGAAGTTGTGAGTGGTGGCAGTGCCAGAACCTCTGTGACTGTTGTAGAGGAACAGGGCTGTTGGGGCTACTTAGGGCAGCTCGGTCAAGGGTATACAAGTACCTTTCTAAGGCTATTTTTGGGCATTATCTCTGGAGCTGTAACTTCACACCTCCAGGCTGTTGTTGAGTCTCTCTAAAGATTAAAAAACATTTTCAACAGACAAGTTACTTGGAAAATGAGTGTAAATTTTTATTAGTACAGCTAGAAAGAAACACATCTGCTGACTGAGTGACATTGCTTCCACTTGGAGCTACAGCTGTGGTAGAAGTAAAACCGACACATGTTACCGTACGGGGAGGCCGCGCGTGTGAGGGAAACAGCGTAACGGTGATCAGGGCCATTAGGTCAGCACGCAGGGAAGGGCTCGGCCCAGGAGGGGTACAGCTGCCCCTCTCGTGTGCACACATAGAAAAAGCAGTATAAAAATACACGTATAAAATTACAAATTTCCTCTTTACATGGAATGTTGTGTCAGCGTTTGTGGGGAAGGGAAAGACCCAACTGGTCCCTCCGCCAGCTGTGTTGGGGTGGGGCTCAGCCTGAGCCCATGCAAAGGGGGTGGGCCATGCCTTCAGGCAGGACTCTTCCCCATTTCCTGGGAGGGAGCACTTGGAAACTGCTGGCAGGCCAAACCCAGTTAATTAAAATAGTGTAATTACATATCAGTTGGTAGCACTAACATCTACAGGAAAGGATTACAGGTACTCCAGTGCTTTACAGAATTCAAAGCTGCTAAACCACTTTGTCTGGAGGGAAGGTGTGGGAAGGGCTGTTACCTCACAGCAGTGCCTCCTTAGGTTTGGTTCTTGCAGACCTCGCTGAAACCTGCCTGTCCCCAGGCATCACAGCCTGAAGGTGGGACAGGTTCCCTTGGCATCCCCTGGGCCGCCTGCTTCAGTGACTGGCTCCAGAACTCAGAACCATGCAGCCCTACAGCTGCAGAGGTCCAGCCGCAGGGAAGGGCTCAACTGGGGCACTGAGAGCTGCAGCTTCCAGGTCCATGAAGGAAGGAAGGGCATCAATAACCACTTCACCTGTAATCTACTCGCACCACAGAAACAGGCACAGCTGGGGGAAGAAGATTGTTTATATATTATAGTAAAAATCCTTAATATATAAAAAACCGAACAAACCCAAACCTAGCAAAGGCTAGAAGGGTTTTCTTTCTGAGCATGAAACAGTGATACAATAGTCACTTAAACTGAGTTTCAGAATCCATAACATAAATACTGAGTATTTATTATTAATGCTGTCTAGAGCGCTATTATGTCTAATATTAGGCATGTTAAAAGAGAAGATACGGAAATAAGGGGTAAACCCTCACTAAAGCAATAGTCATATCTGTGTAATTAGCTGTAAGATGAGGACTAGTACCTGAAATGTCCATTAGTTAGCTCTTCTGATGCTTGTGTCCACATATGGCAGTCATGGTATTGACACGGCCCTGCCACGTTGCCATGGGGGCACGCCAGAGGTAGCGGAGAAGGTAACTGAATGCCTTAGGCTGGGTTCACAGGGGTCCAGGCCCAGCGTTGAGCGCAGGCAAGTTTTGCTGCCCGGTGAAATTCATCCTGTAATCCTCAGGTTTCTGACTTCTCCTACTCTGGCCTTCCAAAAGCTGAGCACTGTGATGTCACTACAGCAGTGGACAGAGGACACGCCTTCCTGCTAGGTAGCACCAGGAGGTGCCAAGTTACATTAGCTGTTTTTACCAGCCAGGCTCTGTTGGAGCCGGGGCTGTTCCTCACCTGCTGCACAGAGCCCTCTGCCCCCTGCCCACCAAGCCCAGGAGCCCGGCTCCGTGAGCCTGTGTAGGTGAAGCTGCTGGACTTCACGTAACATATTTCTAATGTTTGGGCAGAAGCTGGAGGCCCAGAGTGTCACCATGCAGATTCCTTTCTGCCTTTATCTTTTCCCCAACTCTTCAATCTTGCGAAGCAAAACCAAACTTGCACTGCAAGGCACTGGACCAGATCAAGCTGGGATGACCCAGCTCCCCAGTATTTGGGATACTGCTCACCCTAGTATTTGGGGTACTGCTCACACCACATGGACCTTTCACACTTTAAAGCCACGCTTTTCTGTATCTCACAGGTGCTCAAACTAGCAGGGATGAGCCGTTGCAGTGGCATTGCCAGCCCAGGTGTGTTGTTGGAGAGCTGGAGGTGTCAGTGCGTGTTTCACAGGCTGAACATGCTACAGGAAATGGGGCTAAAAGCCAGCAGGGCGCAGGCTTGCTGAATGTCCAACCGGCATAGTGCCGTCAGGGCAGATGTTTCCCAGGCACATTAAGACATGGGAAGCTTCATAAAACTAAGTGGTAGAAACATCCGAAGAGCCTGAGCACCCAAGTTTTGGCCAGGGCTGTCTCAGGTGGTAGGTGGGGGTCCGTTGGCCTTCTGGTCCCGCCCTCGCACCATAGCGATGGCCACGCTGGCTTTGGGACAGCAGCTGTGGAGTCAGGACACTGTGGAGTTACAGCCCTGCAAGTGCCCTGCCCTGAGGGCAGAAGGCACAAGCTCCTGCACACCAGCAGCGCACAGATTCGCACCTGTGCCCCACAGACATATAAACTCATGGGTCGCTCCCAGCCCTCCTGCACATGCTGTAGCTGTGCCTGGGGTGGCCCCTGTGAATACACGGCCCATCAGCGCCGCCTGGACGCCCCGAGGTCGCTCCTCTTGAGCAGTGAGCGAAAAGGCATGTGCTACCAATCCAACAGTATCAAAATAGATTATCTAAAAAGTTCTTTCTAGTCTGTGCTACTGCTTATTTTAAATAGCTGAAAGGCAGAAAGTGGCTGATTCTTTTCTTTTAAGCCTTCTGCTGTGTCTGGACTAGCACCACAACACAGTTAAAAGTCAAAAGGATTATTAATTCTGCCCCAAAGTATATTCACCCGTGGAGGTTTGCCGTTAATATACACCCCATGTTCCATAGCTCCACAAGAATAGATAGAGCTTGAAACTCCTTCTCACAGAGTTTCTGGGCTGCAAGGTCTTTGGTGTTGAAGTGCTGATTCCCCTTTTTTCCTTTTGTCTGTCAGCACAATTCTTACCATCTGGAGTTAGTTTAGCAGGAAGGTGTGGATGTATATTTGTCTTTCAATCCACTCAATAAAATGTGACACATTACTGTAAACTCCAGGTCCCAAAACCTTGGAAAAGCAGACAGAGCCCCAGGATGTTAAACCAAACAAAGTCCAGCGCCCTGCAGGTTGCTCACACACAAGTGGTCCTCCGCTGTCACCCTGCAATGTGAAAGAAGAAACAGTCTGTAGGAGCTACACGTGGGCAGCAGTCACATGCCTAAAGCTACAGCTCAGGTCCTACAGTGATTCGCCTCTCGTAATAACCAGGCTGTGAAAACCAGCTGCTCTGCTGAACTCAGTGCACAGCATTGCCAGTATTTATTCCCTGCTGTATTTGTACAAAGAAATCACCTGCACAAGGCTCATACAAATGAACTGACACAGATACACCTTGGAGTCTTGAGCAGCATGTCATTCTCAGAAACTAAAGGTGGTTACACCAATAATAGTAAAAGTTAGGTTAAAATATATAAATTAACTGTTGTCATTCCTATAACAGATGAAGTGTGCTATACCTAACGAATGTCACAGTACTCTGATTTCTAAAAGCAGGTCTGGCTGAGACACCTACCATGCAGGAGTCCACAGTGCCAGACTCGTAGCCGGCACACAGCATCCTGCTGGTGATGGTTTTCATGTCAAAGTATGACTGGCATTGTTCTAAGGAAATGATGCGAACTTCTCCTTCTTGAAGCTTGAAAGGCACTGAAAAGCAGAAATAAGCATCAAAGTGTACCCACACAAACACTCAGCTACTTTGTTATGATGTGATAAATATTAATCTATGTATATAAAATGTAAGGAGAGAAGAATCTCCCTTTCATACACAGCTAAGGTGACTGTCATGCTCCTGAGGCAGAGGCATACAAGTCACACCCCAGAGAAGGACCAAACACATGGGGACTGATGTGTCACTTGCCATTTATGGGGCACTGGCACTGACAGACTGGGGAGGGAGAGCACTTTTCGTCAAGTGGGGTGGCACTTTTAAGACAGGGGTGGTGTTCACTGGAAAACAGGAGCATGCAGGAGGTGTAGAGGTTTGACTTGTCATTCCATGCCAGGATCTCCCTGTTTCCCAGTGTGTCTCTCTCAGTAAAACTTGGTATAATCACAGCCATTTGGAGTTACGTTTGGGTAAATTCAACTTAGTCTATCAGGGAATCAGAATTCTAAGGGTACTGAAATTATTTTAGCGCATTCAGGAAACAACAGTGGACTTCTTCCTTGTCTAAACAGCTGGCTGAGCTCAAATTGCAAGGTAAGTTGTTCAACCTAGTGTATGAAGTACTAAATGCTGTCTAGCCATGATGGTTTTCGATGCTTCAGAACATAAAAACTTTAAAACAAATACTGAAGCCACATGAGAGAATAAAGAACCTTTTTCCACTGACCCGCGGTGCAAAAGCAGGCCAGGGACACACACACAAGACATTCCCACCGTTACATAAAAGATGACTTGAGACCAGTAGAGCTGCTGGTAAACAGCCCGACCCTCACACGTGCCATTTAGTCTTTGCCATGTGTCTGACCTCGCTAGAGGTGAGGTCCCACCTGAAGCAGTACTGGAAGGAACATTTCCTTCTCTGGTGTACAGAACAACCACCTTCCCTAGTAATGACTGTACTAGCAAGGGGAGAAGCACAACGGCTAGAGCATTAACTGGGCTGGCCCAACATACTCTGCATATGCTGCATGCAGAATCCCTTATCTAAACAGAGATTCATGTACACCTGTTCGTGTCATGGGGCCCAAGGATCACACACCAACCCTCTGTTCAGAGATGACCAATAACCAATTCATGTGACTTTCTTGACAGGAGTTTTGAGATCCTCAACATTTTTGAAACTCAAGCCCCTTGTCTAAGTAAGGATTAAGGAGCCTGAATTGGCTACTGATCAGGAAAAGCAATGCTCTGGTTGCAGCTGGATCTCTCTGTGAGCAGTTACAGTTCCCTGCTCTTTAATAAGGTCCGGTACTAGTATGAATGTGTAAAGCTTTGTGATGGCATCACTTGTCTGATCAGCTCAGCAGAAGGTGAACATGTTTTTCCCAGAGTCCCAGAAATACTCACTTTTGTTGCCCATGTGTCCCCAGCCTGTGATGTAGCAGTAGGTGTCTGGCTGAACCAACTGGTCCTTGCTGGGCAGACAGACAGGTCTTACATAGCTTGTCTCATTGATATCCCCGTCTAGTTCCACAATGCTGATGTCATAGTCTACAACTGCTCTGTTGTAGCGTGGATGGAGGATAATGGTCTTCACTAGTCGGGTCTGCATGAAGCCTGATGGATGATCAAGGTTGCTAATCCCAAACACCACTTTCCAAACAGCTGCATTTTCTCTCCTTTGTGAAAAAGAAAAAAATGGGAAATTTCAGTCAAGAACATTCTTCTAAGCTAAAATACCTGAGACCTGTTTTGTACTTTGCATAGAATATATATCTCCAGGGATGGGGCCTCCACTACCTCTCTGGGAAACCTGTCCCAGTGATCCACCACCCTCATACTGACCTAAATCTCCCCTCTTCTAGTTGAAGCTATTACCCCTTGTCGTCTTGCTACATGCCCTCATGAACAGTTCTTCCCCAGTTTTCTTATAGGCACCTCTCAGGTACTGAAAGGCCACTACAAGATCCCCCCAGAGCCTTCTCTTTTCCAAGCTGAACAAGCCCAACTGTCAGCCTTTGCAAAGTATTGTGAGAAAAAAACTACCATGTGGGCATCACTACGTACAGCTAAGGCCTGAGCCACAAAAGACAGTGCTTTCCATTTCCTGCCTGTTGTTATTGGAAGACACTCTCCACTTGTCCAGGTTGCCCAAAGCCCCATCCAACCTGGAATTGAACACTTCCAGGGAGGGGGCAGCCACAGCTTCTCTAGGCAGCCTGTGCCAGGGCCTCACCACCTTCACAGTGACAAAAAGGTGACATGTACATCCTATGCCTAAGAACAAAGGCTACTTTGACTCTTAGGACTTTTTAAGACTCTTCTGGTAAATATACAATATCACCAATACCTGATGCATATAAGAGGAAAGCAGAAACTAGTGGGAAGACAGACCTAGTGTCTGTTGGGATGTATGAGAAAAATGCAGACTTTATGAAAAGCTTTGAGGGTGTAATCTCCATTGTGACTGGTCACAGTTGGTAAGTCCCAGGTTCCTAATTAGTCTGTGGTTCTAAAAACCCTCCAAAAAATCAGCGTTTTTCACAGCTGATGAAAGACAGTCCCCTGTAACTAAGGACTGCTGATAAGATCAAAGCATACTCAAAGCACTGCAAATGAAGGCATGCAAACCCTCAGCCTCTGCACCGTACTCAACAGGGCTGTAATTCCTGCAATCTGCAGAGAGCCATGGTTGCTAAATGAGGATGATTTTTATCTTCAGAGTTGTGTGAAAATTCTGGTACTTCAGACTGGAATAATCATTTTGCCATCATGATCAGTTTGCAAGTTTTCCCAGTAATTTGCCAGATTAAGTGCTAAGAATATTCAGACACTATTGTGTTCATGAACATGGTAAAAAAGCCTCGCCCAGAGCAGTGAGCCATCACAGCCAGAACATATTGTCCTACAGTCAAGGAAAAACCCTTCATGTCTCAGATGCTTTGGTGTAATGCATCTCAAAACAATCTTGACAACACTTTGGGGACTGTGCTAATAAAACTAGCAAAAGACACCATGTTTAATGTAGCTCTTCCCATCGCTATTTGCATTAATACTTTCTGGAGCATTATTGTTACATGGTCCTCATATTTTTGCATCCCAAACTTCACATCAACTTCACAAAATGGAACATTTTGTCTAAAGCACCAGAGCACATCAACATCTGTTTTAATTGTTGATTTATCTGGTTGGTTTGGTAATTTAAATATATATATATACACACACATAAAGAAAGCTTCGTGGCCTCAAGCCATATAAATGAACAATGTAAAGAATTCAGGCTGCTGGGAATGTGACCTCAAATCTCTTTGGAGAAGCAGAAGAGAAACAAGTTCATATAAATCCTCAATAAAGTATTAAAGCAAAATGTCTTAGCACTTGAAGGCATTTAGACTACCAGAGTGAGTGAGACCTTTCACTTGCAACACATGAGTTCACATAGCTATTATTATATAACCCTAGTGAGGGGTCAATGAACAGCTCCAAGATGTAGTGGCAGCCTTTCTACATTTGACAAAAATGGGAGAATTTTTACTTTATCTATTTGACAGCTTCTTTGCTTATCTTTCACTAATGAAAGGCATCTCTTATCCATAAAATTCAGTGGCAGTCCCACTTTGCTGAAAGATCTACCTCTAAATCTCACACTTCATTTTAGATCACCAGAAAAGGTTCTTCCCAAGGTGAACAGATATTGCAGCTGCTGCTTAACTTTATTTAAAAATAGATAGGGAAAGAACACAAATTACTTGTGTAGGACCCAAAATCTGATAAATACAATATTCTTGTCTGTAGATTCAGGTTTAGCACTCTGTTAGTTTAGATGATTATATAGGTTAATCTTTCTGATTGTTACTTTTCTTATTTTAATGGAATCAGTTCTTGAACAGCCTTGGGGCTTGATATGACATGATGGTTAGGACAGAGGTTTCTCCAATGTCATTTCCTCTAGCCTTTCTATTAATAGCCTCACACCTTGAGACATTCACACTATCACCTGCCTGATTTCTTCTGGCTTGGACGCAAAAGCCACAGGTTTCATCAAGAACCAGGGGGGTGGAAAAGGAAAAAACCTGACAAATACCACAGTGTTTCAGAAATAAAAAGACAAAATTGAAATTATTACTGAAAAAGGGCATGATGAATGCTATAAAGACATATCTGTCAAGAGATGCTTACCACAAAATGGCTTGAACAGCAAGAAAGGTGTCTAGTATAGTCTAAAATAATTTCCAGCAAGCAAGTACCAGTTTAAAGCAGGATTAAGCACTGATGACAACTGCATAGTAGGAAAGTACTTGCTAACTACAGCAGAAAACACACATTTAAATTATCTTTAGAAAGGCAATTTAAAAATTTTGGTATGAGACACAAGAAATGAGGTAATAAACTTCCCTCTGAAATCTGTGGTTCATTAAAAAGAAATGTTATTTAGCACCAAAACAACTGACAGTGACCAAGACAATTCCTAAGACATGTAAAACTTCCTCTGCACTCCAGACTGTCCATCTGCCACAGGGCCTCAGATACTAGGAGGCACGGAGGATGGTTAATACTGACTTTTTAAGGATTGCAATCCTAACAAAGGAGTGGAGTGCTTATAATTAGAAAAGGCAGAGCTGTGAGTAAATACTCAGTTTTATTCTTGCTAATGGCCACAGCATTTTTCCAGGGCAGTTTTAGGAGAGCTATAGGGTGAGTGTTCCAGTCTCCCTTTTCCATTTTCCTGCTGATTGCCAGGGCACCTTCATTTACCTTTCACCAGCTCTGAATAACAACGCTTGTGAAAATCTAAGCCAATCCTGGTTTACTTCATTTCAGCCTCAAAGCCAGGCCTCAGCAATTTGCCATTCTGCAAAGGCCATCACCTACCCCCCAGTGCATTTGGTAAGAGGAGGAAGGACTTGGTAATCCCCAGGTGTGAGGTTATACAAACAGAAAAACTCTCAGAGCCCTCTCACCCTTCGAAGCAGTGTGCTACTGTCAAGACCCATCTCTTTGCAATCAGCACACAGCCACATATGTGTCCGCTGGGCTCACTCTGCAGGGAGCACTGCCACGGCCATCGGCCTGGGCGGCTGGTCCTGCCACCGAGGATCCTCTTGTTCATGCGGGCAGCTGGGCGACGGCCGCAGTCTGGAGAGGAACAGATGTGAGACAGAGTTAATCGTGACCACAGAGGCAAGAAAACTGGGCACAGACCGGTGTGAGGAGTCATGAAGTTACACCAAACAGTAAATGAAGTTGTCAACAACCACACAGCAGCAAACATATTGTGCTGCTTTCATCCTTCTGTGTCCAAGGATGTTCTCCTGATGTTACTTTTGATCAGCTTAGCCTGAAATACTACCCAAGTTAAGCTTGGGGTCCTGCCTTCTTTCTCTCAGGAGTTACCAGGCTGCACTTGGGAAGGTTTCCCAGCTTGATGTCCTTGTCTTTCTCCCAGCTAACAACATGTTTGTGCTACTTTGTGCTATCCATAAGAACTGCTCCTGGAAAATCTGCTCAGCAGTAATAGGGCTTTTCTTAAGCCAGGTGTGAGGTGAATGGCACACTGCTTTACTCAGCTACACAGCACCAAGCTTGTTTTGCCCGTGGAAATTACTAAGGGGGAGATTTGAGGATTTTAAGACATTCCAGTACTCTGTCCACTCTACTTCATAAGCCACTTCCAGTGGAAATGGCACTAGATGCCCATCTCCCAGACAGATACTTTTCCAAAATCGTTAGCCCTTCACTTTGCTTAACTTTGTATTCTGGATTTGTAAGGTGGCTGACTTCTTATTTATCCTGTTTATACTCTGTGTGATTTAGAGAACAAAAGACCACCACTGCTCTCTGTGGTCAGCCTCCCAGGGGAGGATATTCTGCCATTGCAAATAGCTGTGGGAATTTACTGGTGAAGAAATACACTGGAACAATGGTCTTGTGTAACTTGTAATTCTTACTGTGTTCAGTTAATTTTGGAGGGCAAAGGGTCTTATGTGTTTTTAAAGCAACACAGCAGACACCCTTGACAGGGTCCTATGAGCTCCTTTTTTTTTTTTTTTCTGATAAGAATAGTCAACATTTGGATAATTTTCCCAGATTTAAATCATTCTTTATGAATAATTTGCCCCATGTCAAGCAAATTCATAATTTAAGTGTTCTTCAACAAAGCTCTCCTTGTCTGCAGAAGATGATTTCATTGAAAATGAAGAATTTCTGCATCTTCCAAACACTTGAACTTGCACAATATCTGCTGTGCCTACAGACTTAGTCTGTAGTTGTCTACTTCAGGTTCTTCCATCCCCTCAGGCTTCACAACTAAACAGATAATGCTTCAGCTCCTGTGCAGACAACCTGCTAACCACTCTGGTGGTAAAGGATATATTTTCAGCAGGAAGTTTTATCAAATTAATTTTTGGGGTCTGACTGCTGACAGAATGTGGGAGCAGGACTGGGCTATTGCGATACATACCCTCACTGATGACACTGAACAGAGTAGGGGAAAAAAACCCAAGTCAGTGTAAAACTGGATGTTGCAGAAGTCTAGTGAAATTTCAGAATGAATCCACACTAAAACAGCCATGTTTGTTAATTTAACACATCTTGAAAAAAATCTTTGATTTATAAGCAATTCTCTCTTACCTTCTTTAGTGCAAAAGAGAGCCACCTTGCTTCTGCTTCGACACATCTGTCTAAATATTGAAACAAGAACATGGTGGAAATCTCAATTAATTGATGCAATTTTTGGTAATTTGCAAATCAGCACAGGTATTGGACTCGCTGTTGTGAAGCAGCTGTTAAAAATTCCCCCAAACTGTAAAAAGAAACACAAGGAACTCCTTATGCCAGATCATCCATGGTTTCCGGCGCCTCCCTGGAGATAATTCAAAATATTAGTTCAGCTTGACAATGCATTTCATGAGTGGGTGCTACATATTTTTCAGACTACCTCGGTCTCTGGGCACTGATCCAGCTCTGAGGTCAGCTGGGATGTATAGTCTGTCAAATCTTAATTTATGGCACCTGAAAGCAGAGAGATTGTCATTCTCCTTGACAGCTGAAGGCTAGAATTTTCTTTGAAAAACCTTTGGTAACAGATGATCTTTCATGCCCTAAAAGTTTGGGTGTGTTGAAAAAATGTGGGAAGTTTGCAAAATAAGTCTTAACAAAAATTATCATTTCTGTTGAAGATATTCAGATGAAAGAGGAAAGAAATAATTTGTCAAGGGAAGGGAAATCTTTGTTAAAACAACAAGCACTGTTGCTCAACTAGCTGACTGCCTTTTCACTCCCCCCATTTTTTGATTCCTACAAATACAGAGCTAAATTAGACTGGAGACACAGAAGAGCTGCTCCCCAAGTAACCCTTTGTAATCTCACTAGGTAAGCAGTATCTTTAAAAATGCAACCACCTAAAAGAGGCTGCATTTCATGGTAAGTCATAGATACGAATGTGAGCATAACAAAGTGCCAGCAAGCTCACCAGATGAGCTTGAATCTGTCCTTCCACCAGGCCTTCATCCCTTTACTTTGCACACTCCCCATTCATACGCTGTGCAAGTCAGTCTGCCTTCTGCTCCTGAAAGCACAGGCCATAAAATTCTGTTCCCAGAGACAGATGACCAGTTTCAGGAAGGAAAACTGTGTACAATTTTGAGGGGCATTTGTAGTCCACAAACACACACACACACCCCGCAACGCCCCCCCCCCCCCCCCAAGAATATAACTGAGCCCAGCCACACTCATGTTTCACACTCATTTCTTCGACTAACCAAACAGCTGGCCATAAAAGAGAGGACGTTAAGCTTTTCTGTGGCACAGCCTGCATCGTGCCACTCCCTCTTCTCAAAACTTCATGAAACTAGTGGTGCATTTGTTAGTTCTTGCCCAAGTTCCTGGCAGTCCAGGAGCCTGACAGCTCCTTTAAATGTACAACATACATCTGCTGAAGAAGCTGATTTCAAACTACGCTGGCTGCAGAGGATGGCAACATGTTGCTGCAGGTTTTGCCATACAGGACTTACTGGACTTTCTTGGTCAGTGGGGATTTAATGAAGCTGTCTGGTCCAGGTGCTTCAAAGGCATTACCTCTATCACTCAAATGCTTTTAGTCCAACAGAATGGGCCCCTGACGTGGACTCAGACTACAGTTGTAGACACTGAAATTGGTTTAACTGTATCATATGTGCTGGGATTTATACATAGATACTATGGAACAAAAGAGAGATTAACAAAGGCATGTTTATCCTCTGCTGATAAGCAATTACCCACAACAGTAAAATAAATCTCATTTGTCTGTTACTTACCCATTCACTAGAAGTGCGTGTAGAGTGGAGGCATTTTTATTCTTCCAGTCTGAGTGCAGATTCAGCCATTTGTGATGCTGCATTTCCTCATTCTCTATTACAATTTCTGTTTTGGATGGTCCTCTGAAACAGATGAAAGACATTCATGGACCTTCCAGGGGTTTCTGTGTAATGCTTATGAAGGTGAAGAGGCTCTAACACCTCCCGTGTATCCCAGAGATATACAGGTGAATGTTATATCAAAGCCACGTGTGGCAGAATCATAGTTAGGGGAATGAAATCACCCCAAGAAACCAGGCCAGCCAACAGACTACTGTCACTTGTGATTTCAGACAAGAACAAGAATTGGAATCGCAACAGTAAGAGCCTGCTGGTGGCATTTACTATAGCACATATATTGACTTACTATTTCTACAGTTTTTTTGTCTCCAAAAATACAAAAAGCAGATCTTCCTGTGTAGAAAAGGTTAAAGAAAAATTAATTTCCTACATGCTTATCTTTAGAAAGCCAATAAAATGTGACAGTAAAGAGCAGTCTGGGTCTCATCAATAATACTTGACAGTATCTCTAAGCCCAATCCGTCTGCTCTGCAAACCAGAACAACTCATGGGTGCTGATATCAGACCTGTCCTTCTGCATCAAAGTAACAGGAAAATGAAAGGAAAAATTGTTTACCAGACGGTATTATCAAACACCCACTTCCTTAGGTTAGTTATTGCCCAGCAGACTGAAGCCACTGAAGAAACTGCTGTTTTAGTAAACCTCAATTGCTAAATGGAAAAAAAAGAGTATCATTTTAAATGGCTTTACAAGTCATGCAACATTCCAGCACAGAACCACCATGGTTAGCTGTTAAGGCCTGTCAATGACAAGAACTTTCAAGGGCTGCTCTCCTGACCACTAGTCAAAGGCCAAATTGGAAACCCTAGTTCATGGAAAAGAGAATTAGAAAAGTTCAGAAAAACTGTGATGAAAAATATCATTCCATGAGCTATTATGCAGAATGCATAGGCAGATAATAACAGGCATGTTTAAATATTGTGGGTTTTCCTCATTTAGAGAAAGCTGTTTGCTGCAAAAAGAGCTTTCTTCCTCAGTGCCTCTCCTCTCTTCATTTCCATAATTTTCCCACTCTTTTTTCCACCAAACACGCACAATTTTTTTCCTTAAGATGACATTCTGCCTTATGATCTGTGAACAATTATGTTCTCCATTTCGCAACTGTGTACAGTGATATTTCATCTAGCTGTAAACAGTGTCTGATCTATACAATATGTAACTCAAAAATGTGCAAAAAAGTGCAAATACTCCGCCCCTCTTGGAGCTGTAGCACACAATTTCTTCTGTGGACACGCTCTAAAGGAAAGGGAAGAAGGACTTTTCCATGGACAGTTGTGTCAACTCATGTTGTGTAATTTCTTCATAGGAATATTTTGTTTTGCTGAGTTTCTTACAGACTCCAAAAACAAGGCTATAGCTGCTAATTACTTTAAGGCATCAATCTACATCTTTGAGTTTGAAATTCTGCCAATTTTTTATTTCAGTGGCCTGCCAAAATTGACCTAAATTAAGTCAATCTGCACAAAAGTCATATGTGTGTCCATATGTAATATCTTTCAAGATTTCAGGCTAGCCAAATAACCATTTTTATGAAACACTTTCAAAAGGGTCTATCACTTCTTTGCATTTTTCTTATTTATTGTTTTCCCCCTTGGGTTTGCATGTAACACAACACCTTTGTGCAGAAACTTAGAGCTTACTTTAGATTAATGATTTTAATTATTGCCTGTATTGCAATAATACATAAAATCAAAACTGTATTTGTTAACTGAAGCCATATATATCTGGAACACAATATGCAGTTTTGAAGTGTCTTAGTTTAAGAGGGTATTCAGAAACTTGAGAGGGTCATGCAGGTGGCTTTATAGTTTTCTAGGGGCCAATGGCACTGATGCTCAAGGAGAGGTTGAGGCACCTGCAATTGTTTGGTCTTGTCAAGAGGAAGCTAAGGGACAACTCAGTAGCAACCTACAACTACGTGAAGAGAAGTTAAAAGGTGATGGAATCAGACTTTTCTCAATAGTGCTGAATGTTAAACAAGGGAGGACTGCCTAGAGTTACAGCTTTAGAGATTCATAGCAGATGAAAAAAAAGTACTTTTTCACTAGGAAGGTGGAGCACAGTACAATAACACTGTAGCAACCAGTACCCATGCTTAAAAAAAGCTAACAATGATTAGAACAGCTTTTTCACACCTAAAAGGATCTTTTAAGATTACAATGGAGACCCTGAAATATCTAGATCATTTAAGTAAGTTTGTTAATGATACCTGCAAACACAAGACATTCATACCACGGTTAGCAATCATGCACCCCTTTGGAGTGGTGGTCTTTGCACCAGATCACCCACCAGGCTTTCAAAATAACTTACAAATCCTACCCAAATCCACATGACTGTATAACATCACGTGGTGCTATTTGGATGGAACCATTTGAGTAGTGAAATACTCTTTTAAAGTCCCTGGGGCTCTAAGACTCTATTAGTGAATAGACCACAAAAATTTAACTGCCTCATGTGCTTCAAATTAAGTGTCTGCAGTAAATCTTTATATCCAGAAAAACTATGCTAAAGCTTCAGATATCAAATTGCTCAAACACTCAATACACTTTATGGTCCCTGTAGTCTCAATGTATGGACTTCTCCAAGACCATATCAAAAGTGCCATAGTTAAATAAATTTACCACAGTTGCAGAGCAAACAGCAATTTTTTTTTCCTCTCTACATTTGACATGCTAGAAATATCAAGCTTAGTGGTAAAAGAAAAGGCTGTCTCTCACCTAGATTTTCATTAGGTCCTCTGCACTGTTTTCAAGAATGAAATGGGATTAGGACCTATGAAAAAAGATCCTTTCACGGGGATTCCTTTCTCTGAAAAGTTAACCAAAACAGTTAACTATCAGAAAATTCAGCTGAAAGAAATCTTCCCCTAATCCAAAATAAGATCAACTGTATCTAAATTCTCTCTGACAGATTTTTGTCTGACCTGTTTGAAAAAATCTCTAATGATGGAGAATCCTTACCATTTCCAGGCAACATATTCCAGGATTTACAGTTAGCAATTTCTCTAATGTTTGTTCTAAATCTTCCTACTTGTCATTTAAGCTCATTACTTCTGTCTTATTTCCACTGCAAATAGAGAACAGTTTATTTCTTTCTTCTTTGCAGCAGCCTTTTACATATTTGAAGGCTCCTATACATCCCTTCCACAAAGTGACTACCCAGAGTTTTCAACCTCTCTTCACAGACCCTGTTTTGTAGGTCTCCAGTCATTCCTGCTGACTCGTTCTGAACTCTCCCCATTTAAAGTCAAAATCTATGTCAAGCTGAATACACCAGAGGTGTAATAAACACTCCTGGTTAATTCAGGCCATTTTTCCAGTCTGTAAAAAAACAAAATAAAATAAAATTCTACTCCTGTCCTCCATAACACTCCCAGACCCTCCCAGCTTGATGCTGAATGTTAAGTGTGCTCTCCACTCCATCATCTGAATGACTCACGACAACACTGAATATCACCCAAGACACACTGGGATGTGTCTAGCCACCCACTGATACATCTTTATGGTTGACAGTGAATCATCAGCAGTCTAGTTCCATTTGATCATTGTCCATATCTTCTTACTTACTTTAAAAGTCATTTCACATAGTGCAAACATTAAAAATATATCATGTCTACTGTTTCTTCCCTCTCCACAGTGTTTCTGCCTTTTCAAGGGATAAATTACAGGAATCTGACACGACTTGCTCTTGATAAATATATTCTGTCTGCCATTAAGACCATATACATCTGTAATTATTTGTTGATGCAACTTGTTTGTAAATGTCTCCATCTTCCTCTTTTTCCCTTTTTAATGAATAGTTATGAACTATGACACATGTCATAGTTTTCCACCTTATGTAGCCATTTTCCACAACTTCTCAAGACTACTGGTCACCATTACTGGCATCTGCCATAGCCATAACACTTAAATGTTCTGGGGTGAATTTCAGCAAAACTAGCTACTTTGAAGATCAGTGTATAACCTATTATTTTCTTATTCTAGCCCTCATTCTCAAGTCTTTGTAAACTTAGAAATGTCAGATGTTTTGCTGAGGTTTCTTTGTGGGTTTGGTTTGGGATTTGCCTTTTTTGTTTAATAACCTTGGCTTTTCTGAGTCTATCTCCAGACAGTTATTCTGTTGTTCTATACCAGTTATTGTAAATTTGAACTACATCCCCACTCTCTAGAATTCCACTACCAGTTTTGGGCCACTGAACAGCTCGTGTCTGAGCTACCTTAGTTCTTGTTGCTTCACCACAGAAAGGAACATCACAAGGCTAACATAGTTCTAACATAGCTAATTTCTTTAATCTAAGAAATTTTGTTTAAAGTAATGCAATTTCAAAAAAATTATTAAATGATTCTGCAAAATCAGTAACTCAAATCAAAACATCTGATCAATAAGACATCTTAATTTGCAGTAGCACTTATGTCTATTAAAGTGGGAAATTCTAAATTAGTGTTTAATCATTTTTCAAATTTTAGTTTTAAAATTAGAATATCCCTTTAATATCTTTAATTTCAAGCTATGTATTTAAGAGAGATTTTTAGAATTTAAAAAAAACCAAACCCCACAGTCTTTATTCTACATTATAAGTGTGCTAACAATGGGAAAAAGTGATGCATAGGGTAATTTCATCACATAAGTTTTACAATGGAAATATGAAAGAAATTATTTTCAAAGCATTCTAGGCTGCTACCTGCTGGTGACTGTGCACAACAGTCAAAGATTATAGTATACAGTGAAACACAAGGAACTTGTCTTGCATGCTAAATCATTCAGGGGAAAAAAAAAAAACCAAAAAATCGGGGACTAATTTTAGGTTATGATGTTAATATTCAGTTCATCATTACAAGTAACATAACATGTGATACTTCTGTACAGCAAAGTTTTTGATACCTCAGTCTCCCTATTCCATTGTGGAAAACAACACTCTCACATGTATTAAATTGCAAGTTTAGAGTAAAGCAGAATCCATAAACTGGATTTCTTCTCTCTTCAAAGTAACAGTAACATTCCTTTCTTCAGCTTCTATAATTCCATTGTTTTAAGCCTCATGTGACAGCAGGCTTGAAAAAGGAAGCCTTGTATTATGCCAGAAGTAATGAATAACGTGTGTATGGGCAGTAATATAAAACAAATTAGGCCTATTTCAGAGCTGAACAGCATATGTTTCTTGTCTGTACTTATTGGTTAAGATGCTTCTCGGCCTTGAGCAGAATTCTATAAACCCATGGCTGTGCCATAGAATATGGAATAAAAGATCAAAACCTCAATTCTGACAGCATTGAAATCAGAGAAATTTGAAATTTTAACGTGAAAAGGTACAACATGAAACCATTCTAATGTGAGACAGAAAATTGAAATGTAAAAGATCCACAGCACCGACAAAAAACTACACCATATATGATTAAATAGTGCTTTAAATTTTTGTGGAAAGTAGTGATCACGGTGATATTTCCAGGTTTCAAAATGCCTACAGTCTTATGTCCTAACTGATGGACTACTCAATTAAGAATAAGTAATTGGACTACTCCGATTAAGAATAAGTTAACGTGTAGTCACACTGAAAAAAAATTATATGCTTGCCTTTTCCCTGCCATTTCTGTAAGGATTCATAAAGTATGATCTTTGTAGCTAAATTTTAAAAAGACCACATGGTGCAATCTAAATTTAAAACTTCAGATAAAACATAGATTTTCTTACCTGGTAGTCTTAATTCAACTTTAAATTAAATGTAAAGTCCTTCGTTCAGGTTTAATTAGCTCTTAATTTTAAAAAGGACACATTTCAGAGAAAAATATGGCTTTGAATGTTCAATTTTAAGAAGTTGAAACAAAATAACTTAACATTTCAATCTTTTTTGCCCTGCTCAAACTCCCCTATTCATTATTTTTGTTCAACATTGTCCTTTACAGAACTATTATTCACTAAGAAATGTTCCTATGGTTCTACTGGTAATAACACATTAGCCAGAAAAAACACTTCAACTTGCAGACTCCAGAATGAATTTTCAGGACTGACATTTAATTTCTGTTTAGTGTTAAACTGAGTAAATTTGATTTGGAAGCCCCTGGCAGGGGTGGGGGGGGGGGGGGGGTGGGAAGGGTTTTATAATGTCATTTGTACAAGTTGTGACATAAAATAGTTTGGAAAAGGATTTGTGATCAATCAGTAGAATAAGAATGTTTCTTTGTTTGGGAGTATTCATGTCTCTCTTGATTTATGTTAGTTAATAACAGTATGGTTGAGGTTGGAAAGGACCTCTGGAGGTCTAATCCCTCTTGGTCAAGTAGGGCCACCTACAGCCAGTTGCCCAGGAGCCCTTCAGACAGCTCCAAGGTTGTTGGAAATATTACTAATCACTAATAGCAATTATCTTTTTACTTAAAGAAAGAAAACTATCCAATCATGGAGCTAAAAAGTGTTATATGAGGTAAGTGGCCATATGCTTAATGACTGTTTGAAGCCTTTTTCACAATTTTCAAAGAATCAGTAGGTTACAATTTCTTTTAAAAAAAGTATTATCCAAATAATTATACTTTAAACTACACATATACACGAAAGCCAAGACAATCTACCAGAATTTATCTAACATAGTCACTGAAGTCTATGGATGTCAGCGTTGTTTTATGGCTGCTCAAAATCATTACAAGTCTTCCATATCTATCACAGCATGTAATGTTGTATTCAGTAAATTTTATTTGATAGCTATTTGCTGCCATTCTTGAGAAAAAAAAAAGTAATCTGAAGAATTTTGCTAAATCCTCTAAAGATATAAAAATAACAGACACTGAGGTGATGGACAATGTGAATATGTTCAAGGTAGATCAAGCATATTTTACATTCTGTTAAGTGAGCCCATATTGAATTAATGAGTTCAAATGCTTCATCTTGGGGTGGAAGTTCATTTACTAGATGTCATCTTTATTCCTGAAGTAAAGCAGGTGAAATTCAGAAGTTCAGTTTTAGTCTTTGGGTAGGACAGCATTCCATTTTTTTGTTTCTGTAATATTTTTAAGCAATAAGACATTAAACTAAAGTTCCATTACTTCTGTTGCAGAAATAGTTAGAAAGTAATTAGAAAGCATAGTAATCCACATGAGAACCAAAGATTATTGGTCCAGCAGCTTGACTTCTCAGTTGGAAAATATTATTGAAGAACTTTGTATCAGAGAGAGTGAGAAAGAATTAAGGATGACAAAAGGCCAAGCAGCACCACAGATTGGCCCTTCCTTTTCACAAATACACACAGAGAGGTTGCTATGGCAGAGGAAAGGAGAAAAAGAAGCTACATGTTTCAGTGGATCACCAGTGGTGCAGCCTCCAAGAAAGGGAGCAGCAGGAGGAGGTAGCAGAGCTTACTGTATTTTGTTATTAGCAAATAACTGGATAAATAGCCATGATTTTACACTGATACTGCTAGACCAGGACATACAGATCAGCTAGAACTTCCCTGTACTCTGATCATTATTACATTTGTTTTCTCATCCCTGTTCAGGAAAGACAGACAAGCTACTCCACTACACTGCCTTTGGGTGACAGAACAACTCCACTAACTTCTGGTTTTGTCAAATTTCAGATCTGGGCAGACCCCACACACACAGACCACGGATACAACACACTTTTTATAACAGTCATGAAATGTGTACAAAGTGATGAAAGTGTCTAGATTTTAGTGAGCTTTTGTTCCTGCCACAGTTCACAAAGATTCGTTATCTCTTTTCTCTATGAACTGCTTCTACACCGTGTCTAGAACAATCAATGATCATTCACATCTAACTCCAGCGCTCCAATTGTCCTAAGAAATTCATCAATACTACAAACTACTGACCTTACCCTAAACCCATCTGATTGCAGGCCAGTTGGCTTAAATTTTCTTGCCACTCATCAGCACAAACATGGTTATCAGCAGCTGACCTGTGAATGGTCAGGAACATCAAGGAATTCATGTTTTTAGACAGGGTAACTGCAAAGAAAAAGAACAACTTCACTGTTATTTCACATAGTTTGTTTTATAAATGGCATGCTGAAAACATACATCTACATTCAAAAGAATTTTCAATATACCTGCCACTTCTGCTGATTGTATGTGCTCAATAGCTTTGCAATTACAAAGCAAGGCAACAGTAGCTATCAGAGCAATGACTTGCTCCCATTTAACAGCATGAGACACTAAACAACAAAGACTTAGGATTTAAACCAGAATACTCTTGATTTACCAGCACAGGTACACATGGTTTTGTGACAGCCTTAATCTTGTTAAAATTATGTTTTACCCCACAAAAAGTTCAATTGAAATCACTAAAATAATTTGCAGGATGAATGCTGCTTGACACAAGACTGATGATACTGCTGTTTGACTCTCAGTAATATGCACTTTTCCTGCCATACTAATAGGTGGGTATAATTAGAGAAAGAAAAACACAACTACGTGGTTACAAGAAAGATCATGACAATTGCTTCTCTCTTAATTCATGTTCAAAAGTGTGTGAACCGCTTTTAACACATACAAAAAACTTCTCAAAATGCCCCAAACCAGAAATTTAGATGCTTCCCTTTCTAGGTGTGCAATTCTTCCCCAAATACATACCAGTTTGAGTTAAACTGTTCCTCCAACTTTTTCCTTGACAGTACTGATCTTAACCTAGCCAGTCATTACACATTTTTCCTATATACTGAAGGTGCTTTTGTTTCTGTGCCCATGACAAAGGCATGTATTAATCTAGATTATTCCTGTGCATTAATCTAGAAAATTCCTGTGCATTTCTATAACCGTTGTTCCTCCTTGCATAGGTTTTATTAAATGCTGTTATTTATTAATATTCATAACATGTTAAATGTTTAAAAATATTTATACAATCTACTTCAATATGAATACACAATGGCTTCTGTAAGCCACACTACACCTTTTTCTGTATTTAAAATGACATCTAAAAACTTAGTAATATAAATGACTGTCATGTGAAAAATACACGTTAGCAAAGTCTCTGAGGACAAACTACCACCATCCAACCAGCTTCTTTTCAGTGCAGTTTTTTGAAATTCACCTTCATTTTTATTTAAAGAATAATTCTTGGAGGGTTCTACTTTAACAACACATAAAAGCATGAGGCCTAACCTGAATATAGATAGCAAGAGCAGGTTACATCATTCTGTGGGTCTTTAGCCAGTGCAAAGGGCACCTAGTAGCACTGTCTTCTCTCTGAGAAGCCCTGAACTCGCACCATTGCAGCCAGTGTGCATTTCATGTTGATTTTCAGAAGTATAGAATCAGGGCTTAAAAGCTGTGCCAAATTAATTCTATATCTGCACATCTTCCTACTCTCTCTTCTACTCACAGCACTTCCCAGATCTTGTACACCATCAGAAGTTCCTGCCATGTCTCCCTTCAGTCGTGCAGGGCGCATCTCTCCACCACCCTAATTGTGTTCTAAATCAAATCACTTGAGATCACCACCACCATGCAAACATCACTGCCAGGTAGAACCATGGCAGGAACTTACCACAGTCCCATTCATCTGAGCTGTCACTGCAGTCTGCTTGCCCATCACACCAGAGCTCTCGTGGCACACATTCATGGTTGGCACATTCAAGTTCACTCTCTTTACAAAATGCTGCAAGGACAAAAGCATGTTTCACTCTGAGAAAGAAATGATTGATGTGAAGTTCACATTGAGACTGAAAAAATGAGAAAGAGGGTGAAGGGAGGCACAGGTTGGATTTTTAGAGCAAGAAAGCGAGACATATTTGCAACAAAATTAAGAATGGACATCACTGAGGCAGAAGGCAGTTGCTGCCATGCAGTGGCAGAGGGCATCACAACTCCACAGGAAGGAAGGGTGTCTGGAAACAGCAAGATCTGTGATTGCTTAGTATCCTTTGTGGTCTTGTCACATGAAACCTGTCTAAGCCTCTTACAGTCTTCAGATGAAAATACTGTTCTCCATGCTTTTCAGAAGACTGATGCAAATCTGCTTATTTCTTCACGTTCTTTGAAAAAAAAAAAAAAGCATACGTATTTCCTTTCAGCCACAGCAATTCTATATTCACATTTGCATCCTCCTTTGCTATTTAAAATGATTGAATTATTATTATCTCCACTTTAGAGATGGGGAACTGATGTGCTTACAGACATGCTCCAGTTCGCAGTTGGTTTCCAGCTGGCAGCATGAGATAGGGATTGCCCGAATCTCTGTCCAGTGCAGGAACCACAAGAGCTTCTACTGACAAGTGACTTTTAGCTTTCCCAACCTTAACAACCCCCCACACAAAAGGCAGGTGTGTAGCATTACAGTACCTTCCTCACTAACATGCCTCTCTCCCAGCTTCTATAAACCCCATCACTGGGGAGTTTTGAAAGCTGGAGAGCGCAGAGAGGGAGAGAACGTGTGGAAGAAAGCTGCATTCAGTTGTGCCTATGCCTGGCTGTTGTATAGCATCTATATGGCCATACAAACCAAGCATTTCCTTGCAACACTTGTGCAAAATACATACTGCACAGGGAAAACCATATGGACAGAGCAAGCAGTGCTGCCTGCTCTGACCTAAGTGACCTTTCTGGCTCTGGAATTAAGTGCGCAAACCTAGAAAAAAAGCCTGTAACTCTGCCAGAGAGAGCACATTTCAGAACCTGGGAACCCTCATCTATTCAAGCCTCAACACAAAAGCAGAGAGGAAATATAGACTGATAATTGCAGACTAGATTAACCTAAGCCCTCAGAGAATCTTTTCTCAGCTGTGATCTTAATGTGTGACATAAGCAAATTAGTTTAATACCACCTTCCTTTTTTCAGATTACAGCACACAGACCGCTTGGAAGTCAAAGTGTATAATCTTCATAATGAAAAACAGATTAAGAAATGCTCCGTGAGCTGCCTCTTCCCAAAAAGAAACAAAGTTAGATCTAATGATACATGCTGGCTGCCAGTCATCTTGGCAGATAGATTTATATGTTCCACATAGCACAAAATGTACCTACTAACCTGTCCCTGCCAAGAGAATTCCAGAGACTCAGGAGCAACTTTTTTTTTTAATTTGAAAATTATATCCTACATTCCCAGTAAAACCCTGAAATACTGGGATGGCCAGAGAACTAAAATTTCAGCTTTCAATCAAGTTCACAAGCATCTCTTCATTCTTGTGCAGGGTGAGTGTCACCCAGTATGTCTTTCTTAATTCCTTTCTTGGGGACATGCCCACACACCAAATTTTCTCAAGAGAATTCAGAGTACCACTAATGTATTCATGAAAGTGAAGCTAACATCCCACGGCACTCACTCACAGCTTCTTGTGAAGGGTGGGATCCTGCAAAGCAGCTGCCATTCACTGGTCTTCCACCCCTTCCCATCCCACTAGTCCATCATGTACTGGAAACAGAACACGGTCATTCCTGTAGGGAACCAGGGGATCTGTTGCACACCCTCAACACTACCACACCCCCTCAGCACTCAGAACCCACTTACACTGCGTCTATGGACAGTATGCCCATACCATCGGTGTACCATACTACACATTGTATCTCTAATACTCATCAGTTTGTGCTGTAGAAAAAGACTGTGGAGTCAAGTGGGGAGACAGAATCTCAGAAATGTGAAGCCGAAGAAAAGTCAAATAGAGTTGGGACACATTAAATTTACTGAAAAACAAAACAGAAAGGAAATAAAGAAAAAAAAAAAGGGGGCTGTGAGAAGCTATACCTATATGGAATGAAGTTGGGAAAAGGAGTCAAGATGATGCAAGAAATAAAGAAAATATGCATGAGACATAAGAGGAAGGGAGAGAAAAATGAGCGAGGACCAGAATGACCACAGAGCAAGGATCCAAGGGTGTCAACAGCAAAGGACAAAACATGAGGAAAGAAATAAACTGATGCCATAGAAAAATGGAAAAGGAAACTGAGGTGATGACTAAACTTCTCTGTCTGTAGAAAACCTTTTTCCTTTCATTTTTTTTGCACCCCGAGATCACAAAAATGTGATCACCCCTTTATGGGACCAACAAACTGCATAAGCACTTACAGCAGTTCTTTTCATCCATCATGTCAGGGCAGTCTGGGAAACCATCACAGATCATAGTGTGTTTGATGCACAGCTTCTTTAAAGGACACTCCCACAGACCCCTTTCTCTACAGCCTGGAGACAGAGAATCACAGTTTTGAAAGACTTGCATGCAATATTGAATCAGCTGATTTCATCTTCCTTAATACCCAAATTTTTTTTATTTGCGATATAGATTTTAAAAGGTACTAATGAGGAAATGGAAAGAAGATTGTCATGGTGCACACTTGATAAATGGGTATAAAATGTATAATTTTTATAATACTTCAGTGCTTATAAAATAGTAATCCATATGATGTCACACATATCTATAACTTACGGTTTAGTCATTAGCTAATTTATCTCAAAACCCACACACCACTGCTCTTGAAATACATTTACTAGTACTATATAAACTTTTATAATCCTGAAGTCTGTAAGTTTCCTTTAAAAGCATAGCACACAGACATTTGGTGCAAATCCCACAACAGCATGGAATCTCCATGAAACAGTGTGGAAATACGTATTTTTTTCTGGCAGTGCTAGTAGGGAATCTAATGCAGATGACAATGAAAGGTGAAGAGATGCTGTTAAATATTTATTAACCACCACAAACAGTTTTCTTGGTTCCTTAATCTGAGACCAAACTAGTTTGAAAAGATGTGAAAGACCCAATGGCTGGGTCCGCTATTACACGTTATTGTCTCTTCAATGTCCTGCTCACCAGCCTCTCTGATTTCAGGGGGAATTACTTATAAAACTGTGTCAAAGTATTTTGACAGTAAAGTTCCTGTTAGTCTGCAAGAGGAAATTAAGAATAGCCCAAGATACAGGTTTTCTCTTGTTCTATTTCACTATTTATTTCCATCAACTAATAAAGCTGTGATACCAGTTTAAATACCTTCAGGTACTCCCGTCCTGCACATCTGACGTTCTAGTTTTATAGGAACCCATAAAGCCAATCTGTTCTCCTGACTAAAGCAGATGGTTTGATTGCTTTGTTTGGCCTGTTCTATAGATGATGATACCAGCTTTCATTTTAATCCAAGTTCAAATTCAGGTGACAGCCCTGATGTCGCCACACACAAATAACTGAGGTATAAGCTCACAAACTGCATTCAAAACCACCCCTCTGTTTGCCTGGACCTGGAACAGCAACAGACCAGCAATAAATGACAGTTACTAAGCAGATATGTTGTTTCCAAGAATTGTTATTTCAGAAGTGAGTGGAACTCACTGGAACCAGAGAATTACTGAAAAAATCTACTCATGTTCTAAGTGTGTGGAGAGCTTGATTTTGTTTAGATTCAAAAAGCCATGTAAATAAATGTTACAGCACAGAGAAATAAATAGCCTTGGACCCATGAAACTCATTCCACACAATCAAAAACTTTCCTGGGTATCACCATTTTCCAGGCCTCCTTCTTGATAGCGTTTGTGACAACTGTTAATGAAAAATTACTTGAAACCAAACAAAACCTTTACTCTAATAAAGAAAAAAAGAATTTCAGCCATGCTAAGAACCTGATATGAAAATAAAATAAAAAAGCTTTAAAAAGTATCATTTATGATACAACAGGCTGAGACAGCAGATGCTGAATACAGCTCTACTCTGCATGGGCAGAATATACCTTGGGCTGTTCTACCTTGCATTATTGACCAGAGAAGCTTGACCATCAAAAAGCTGCAGCTAGTCTTTCCCAGCCTCCTCCTCCCTGCACTGAGAAGTTGTTCTATGCCTGTCATTTAAGGCATTTCAAAGACAAGGTTTTAAATTTAAAAGCTAATTGTTATTTAATGGCATAAAACCAATTTCAAAGGATAAATGTGAGCTAACCATTTACACCTAGAAAGATCATCGAGGTTTGATTTTGCCCTGCACCCATAGAATACGAATGAGTCTGAGACAGTTACTTCTGGAGCTCTACAAGGACTTTCCGTTCTTCAGTAACGGTATTACCCCTGGTCAATGTAATGTCACTCCAACAGCAGTAATTTCCTAGCAGATACAGTCTTCTATATTTATAGAAACTGATAAGAATTCTGCTGATTGCTAGTGACATTCTGTCTAGACTATAGAGACAGAGAGATCCACTTGAGAAATCAATGTTACATATTATAGCAATATTTCATATGTTAATGCTAGGAGAATATAATTATTATCGCAATTATTGTCCTAAAGAGTTAAGAACAGGTTGCAACAAAGAATACTTGTCAGGAAGGACAATCAAGACGAGTCAAAGGTAAAGATGCGACAAATTCTGAAAGAGTCACTGTGACCATCAGCTCTGCCATTCCTTTATAATCCAAAGGAGAATGACCTGGTATCCAATTCTGTTTAAGTGAGCTTTTTTTTTTTGCTTTTTGCTTTCTTTTTGCATCGTGAGGAGAATGGGGCAGAGAGAGAGACGAGTGTGATTTGAAAATGCATCTCAGTGATAAATAACCCTTTGATTACTCCAATCATTAAAACAATGTGCTGTTAAAAAAGAAGCATTTTATAGAACTGTCAAGCTTGAATTTTAGCCTAGAATCAGCTTTGAGGTCTTGGATCATGGTTTATTTTTGTGAAGCTGAATAGAAAGTCTTTTATTGCCACCCTTTTGTTGCTCATATAAATTGTCCTTCCATCTTAACCCACTCTCCATAAAAAACAGCAGGTTGTGCACCTGAGCCCTGCTCTGCTGGAATGTTTTCCAATCCTTTACGCATAATTCAACCCCTGTTCTCTAAATCCTTAATGATCTATAATTATTCTCTTTGCCCCTAGTTTTGCATGCAGAACTCCATGGAGGCTACACCTTACTCACAGAAAGAAAAAGTGTATCTCCCTTCTCCTTCACAAAATTCCCCTGACAGCAAATACAAGGATAAATAGTGACCAAGAGGTTTCTTGGTTATTGTCAAGCTAAATACATCCCTCTAATTTAAAAGTCAAGAGGATTTCTACCATAAATAAACTCAAAAATATACTGAATAAACATTGTGGTTACCACTTAATCCTACCTACAGCTTGAGGTCAACTGATCTGAAAAAATATGAAATTCTTGACCTTTCCACTAGAGAATCCACTTCAGCAACACAGACCTTTTGTCAGTACATTACAATGAGAACATTAACATGTATAAATTTAAAACTATATTTATGAATTCAAGATATAAATTTCTACGAATTTCTACTTCAGCTCAGTAGAATCTCAAACGACATCAAAACAATTAGATCTGTAACATTTTTTGTCTTGATTACTAAAGAAACACTCTAGCAACCTGAAATATGGTTAGCAGAACCTAAATGAGCAAATGTCATAAATTGTGTTGGCATTAACCAAGACAGATGCTTGCTAAAGTATTTTTACTGCAATTAGTCTTAAAAAAAACAAAGCAAAACAAAATTAAAAGGCCAAAAACTTTCAAGCATATCTTTCTTACAGATAAAGGGGTTCATGCTCTGAACTCTCATGCTGTATTCCAATAACCGAAGGAAAAACAAAACTAATTTTCTTATACTTCAACTACACTCCGTTCAAAAGAACCAACTTAGGGAATTAATTTACCGCAGCTGTCCTCATCGCTATCATCCTCACAGTCAGCTTGACCATCACATCTTCTGGATGCCAGGACACACCTCCCAGAACGGCACTTGAAGTGACTGGGTGAGCATTCTGTCAATGACAAGGAACAGAGAAACCAGACTCTGTGAGCTGCAAACTTAATCATCACATGGGTACTTACTTATCACTGTGACTGTTTCAGAAGAGTAAATGACAGGAACAGAGCTTGTGTGATACTAAACTGGAACTGTGTAGCAGCCAAGACTTTTAACAATTGGACTGTGAATGGGGTGGAGCAGTATTTTCCAGAGCACGCTCTCACATGTTACCTCAAAGCTTTGCCAAGTAACTGGCATACTTTCCTCACTGTTGCAGTGTTGTATGGAGCAGAAACAGATCATCGATGTGCTGAAATGCATATAAGAGATCCCCAGGATAAAAAAAAATAATTCTGCAACTGTGTAGCTATTTGAGTTAATAAAACCACCTATAGATGTGTACTAATGAACCCTTGCATCATTTCTACCTTGGCTTAGAGAATACCATTTTGAGAAAGCTTTATTTATTTAGATGGTTTTGAAGAACCCACCCATTTCTTCACTGTACATGCCAGTGACTTTGATGAACAACTTCCATCATATGTTGCTTTTCTCTTTCCTTCCTGCAAAATCTCTCAGATACTTAATACCACGTACTTCCTTGGGTAAGTTTTAGGATCCCACAGCCAGTTGTACCAAAATATCGTCAATGAACTCAGGAGCCTTAGAAAATAACATTCCAGTGGTAAAAGGTATGTTAACTATACTGCCAACATTTAAGAATAACTCATTATGCAAATAACCAAGTATACAATGCATGCTGTCTTGGCAAGCAGGATTCTTGAATTCAGTGCTCACTGGAGAAGTTAAGCAATTCATCACACTGTAGTAACTGTCAATTATTGCTTAAGTTAGAAAATCATCTCTATTTTGTAATCATACACATTTTAAATACTGTCAGAATCTTAATTTCTTTTATGTGGGTTTTTTTCAGAAACATTTATATAAGATTTGAACTTCCTAGCAAAGACTTTCTATACCAACATTAGCAGTCAGCAGAAATCTGGAATTGAACCAACACAAAATGATAGAAATAAATGAACCCAAAACAACTGTCATAAGACCCTTTACTTAGTTACACTGTTTCTAAAAGAATACTAAAATCCTCTGCTTTTTTTTTTGATTTTTCATTAATATTGTTTTCAGGGCTAAAATGAACAATAAGCAGTGAACAAAATTTATCTCTAGAAATGGAACCCACTAGTTCTGTAAGCAGTAGCGTATTTAAAATATAACCATTCTACATTACACCTCAAAGCCAAGCTATCTAATAACACACAGGAAGGCAAGTTAAAATACATTCAATACCTGAGAAAATTAAATCATAGGGGTTTTTTTGGACTCACCTTGTTTTGCTAAATCTTACTTTTGCATTCCTACACTCTGCTGTTTAATAATGGGTAATTCCTTTCCAGCAGCCCACTGCTGTGGAGGAAAATTATTTCCTTGTCTCTCAAGTATCCCACAAACAGAGGATTTCATTACTACAGTACTGCATGTCTCTATAAAATCCTCATGATGATATGTGCACACAGAGGCTTTGCTTCTAGAAATAGTACTAACTCCTACATATGCTTTATTGGTTTTTCAGGATTTCTCCACTATATCAACAATGATACATTTTCACCAAAAGAATTATGGACTACAGCTTTCACCCATTGCTTCCTCTGAGCAAGATCAAGGCTATGGAAAGGCCATCACAACCATGTAGGAGAGCAGAAGAGCCTGAACACCATCAGCAAATTGCAGGCACAGTAGATACACATCCTCTCACTATTTTCCCAACTACTTTACTGGCTCTTTGGCAAGAAAAAGAAAAGACATGTCAGAATCCCCACAGATCTCACATCCAATGACCACTGCAGAATGAAAAGCTGCACAGCTTCTCTCTTCATACACACAAAGAGCATCTAGAAACATCTAAGCAATTTCATTCTTCTGTTCCATGCTCACAACCACAAAGATTAGTATTATGGCTGAACTCAAAACCCAAATGTGTCAGTTGCTACTGAAGCTGGTTTGACAAAACTCTACAAAACTTTCCCCAAACAAAACCCAAGAGCAAACAATAGCTGGCAAAGACATTAACATTACACTGGTTTTTGTCAGAGCTGTCATGGGGCTCAGATTTATGATTGCCAAGAATCTGCCTCCTCATTAGAAATGCATTATTCTATCATCTAAATGGGCAGAAAAAATGAAGTATAAACACAAGCAAGCAGTAGGTGTGGTGCTAGCAACAAATGTCAAACACTGACTTTCACAGATTGAGAGTAATTGATCCTTCCTTCAAATAGATTTCTTATGAGAACTTCCTCTTATCTGTAAGCTGTAGGTATCCAAATTCTCAGAAACCAAGTTTGATATCATTTCCACAGTTTAAATATTATAATTTAAAGAGGAGGTATGGTGGGGGAAAAAAATAGACCAATGACTTTGGGAACCTAATAAATCTTTAATTTCATGTTATATGTATTTATAGGAGTTACCTTCTACGTCTTCATCTGGCGTTAGACAAGTTTGGTTGTCTGAGTTCTCATCTGGAAACTGAGTGCAGTCAGTATCTTCTGGCCACTGCAGACCTACAATCCCAAGCACAGACTCACAGCGTTCCTTAGACTGTACACATAATGTCCTGAGGAGACAAAGTGGAATTGCACAAAGTAACTGAGTGAAAGCCTTAGAAATTCCCAGTTATTGGAAGTTGATGATCCTAGCCATAGTAAAGATGAAGATCAAGGAAAAATCAGTTCATCAGATTTCTTAACATGACGAAAACAATATAATCAAAAGATACATTGCTACTGTTGAAACATTGTTACTTTATGCAGACTATAAAGACTTATAAAATCTGAGTTATAATATAATAATTAAATGTAGCTACTTATAAGCATCCTCTCCACTGTAAGAGATGGCAAAGAACCCTTTTTAAGAAGCACTTGTCCTTCAGGGAAAAAGCCAAATACATCTTGTAGCAGTGAAATGCTTCCTTTACAGACCCAGTATCAAAAAGGTTCACACAGACCAGTTTATTGCTTCAGCTTTCTAAGTGCCTTTCTTCCATTTCCTGCATGCCACTTTCAACTTGCATTTTATTTAATCTTATTATTTTATCCAGACCTCTGTTCTCTGAACAGACACTCCTTTCATGGAAGACATTGTATTCAACTTACATGTCTTTGATGGACCATTTTTCTCCCTACATTAAGTTTCAAGAAATGCAGTGACCAAACCCAAGCAAACAGATCCATTTAGGATCAATTATTTTTCAGAGTGTTTTGAGAAAACAATACATTATTTAATGGGGTGGGCTGGGGTGGGGGGAGTATTACATAAAGAAGAATCAATATTTATCTGTACCAAACAATTCAACATTGAGTTGAGCAACTGGAAAGAATGGATGAGTGGATTGACATCAGTTAACCATAGGATGCATGGAAGCAGTTCAAAGCCATGCCAGTGGAGGTTCAGACTGGACATTAGGGAGCATTTCATTACAGAGAGGGTGGTCAAACACTGGAACAGACTTCCTAGAGAGGTGGTCAACACCCCACGCCTGACAGCGTTTCAGAGGCATTAGCACAGTGACTTCAATAACACATTTTAACTTTTGGTCAGGCAGTTGGACTGGATTATCATTGTAGGTCCCTTCCAACTGAACTATTCCATTCTATTGAATACATATATATATATATATATATTGAAAATTATGGAACTCTCCTTTTTTTGAATACTTCAGATACTAATCATGTGTATAATGAACTGAAATTAATGATCTCATAAAATAGATTTCTCTAACTCTAGCCATGGCATTCCAAAGCCAAATTTCTGGCATTTTTAATGGAAACAGGAAATTGGGAAAGACTACCATGAAAGACAAAGTCATCCAAGAATTAAATGAAGTATAGCATAGTACCTGCAAGGTGGGATTCGCTGATTTGTTTGGGGGTCACATTTTGGCACTAAGATTGTACAGGCAAAAAACATAAGATACTTGTAGCAATTGGTCTGAACCAAAGCTGGGAAAAGAGATGACTCCCAGCTGATTGAGGCTTCCTTCTGTGTCCTGTGGCCCAGGTAGTTTGGATAGTAAGTATAGTTGTAAGGCAAGTTCATACAGAGTTCCAGAGTAATTGGTTCACACTGACCTTTCACAGAAAGAAAACAAGAAAAGAAACACAAATGGTATTAAATTATATACTGAATAAATAATTATGTAAGTACTAATAGTAATTATTAACAAATTTTTCAGTCAAGATTTTATCTCAGGCTTGAGAAACTACAAGTTTCAGAGCTTTATGAGCCTACTCATACCAGTAAAGAAAGGTGGATTTGACCTCTGCCTACCTAATAATCTATTCAAGGACTTACATTCCCTTACCAATATGCATTAATTTCCTGAGTAACATGTTAACTTTAACATGGTACAATAAACCATTCTTTAAAACCAGATTTATTCTTTTCAAATCAAGTTTCTGATTATTTTCGAGAGCTCCTGTACAATGCAGCAATACACTTCCTACTGGTGTCCTATGCTACCATAGCAAACTTCATACTGTCAATTTATATGACTGGAACCATAGGATACTTTGGGTTGGAAAGGATCTCAGGAGGTCTCTAGTCCAACATTCTGCTCAAAGCTTGGTCAGGTCTGAGGACTGATCAGCTTTCTCAAGGCTTTATTCAGTTCTTGAAAAATCACTAATGACAGAGACTGCACAATTTCTCTGTATAGAAAACAGAAGGCAGAACTGGTTTATTATTTTTTTTTTTTACATCCTGTGACCTAAAGGAAGAATGGGGATAATTAGGTTGTGTATTGGACAAACACTAAGAGACAGTCTACATGCTAATGATTTAATTCAGATAAGATGTTATTGATGATAAAGAGAATGATAAGCAAGAGCAAAACAAATACAAAAGCTACAAGCCCATATGATTATACAAGCTATAGTTGTATACAAAAATCATGCAGTTTTATTGAACTGACCAAGTATTTTGAATTTAAAAAAAAAATCCTAAATCGGCAGATTTGTTTTTTAGTTTTCTACCACAACAGAAAAGAACAGAATTTCACTTCAGTTCAGCTTTTTATTTACCCCGAGACCAACCTAAAGTTACTTAATTTTATTGACTTTTGAAATACGAGAAAATTTTCCATGAAAAAGTGTATTATTCAAAAGTAATTTCTTATCAAAAGACTGCATATGTTTGCCTATTCTGGAAGCAAACATCTTAACATGATTAATATTCTCCACTATCCAGTCGTAGTATCAGTTGCCGGCACAACGTGGCAACTGTGTGAGCCTATGTCCGTATCTTTGAAAAGAAGTTGAAAGAAGATCTAACAGTCAATTACTCAGCTGACCAGCAGAACTGTCCAGCCTTTCTTGAACTGGCATTTCCTGTTACAAGCTCTTTTAGCATTTACCTCTAATACGAGCATCACAAAGCTAATTTTCATACAGCCTTCCTTGCCTACTGCCAATACTGAACTGTTTCTGTTGCCTCAAACCACTCAGTCCCAGCTTTGGGGCATATGAGGTTCAAAGACTTCAACAGTCCACTTCACATTATTGCCATTTCCTTTTCTTCATGATGAGGTCCTCTGTGTTCTCTCACACTTCAACCCCAGATGCCAGACAAGTTTGGTATTGTGCTTTAATTTTTCTCCAGTAAGCAACTTTTCTTGATGTGTACAGAAAATTACATGTTCAGCAGTATTTCACAATGAAACTGGAGCAAATTAACCATGTAATATTCTATGTGTTTGTGTAACGTTATTTAAGACTAAAGGGTAGAAATGCACATAAATCATTCTCTCTCATTACATCTCATATTTATAAGGGTGTAGGGGAAATCTAGAAGAAAATCTAGTCTGCTGAAATGCCCCTATAGGATAGCTCTTTATATGTTTTCAATACAAAGTGTTTTCAAAGTGTCATTGTAGGTTTAAAAAGAACAACTTCTGCTCTCACACCCAATTCTTTACAATAGACAAGCAGAATAACAAACAGAACACCCACTCCAGGGGAACAGCTGCCTACATTTAAGTCAAATACTAATCATTCCTTTCGATGTCTGTCCTACAGAGATCTTGCTACTCCCTTACTTACAGCATATGTAAGTACAATCTAATGAGTGGGGAACAAGGAATAAAATTCATTGAATTTTTACCCTAAAAGACCACCCCAAGCAGTCTATGCCTGGGTTTAATATCTTTATGTATTTATTATTAACTTGCTCTACACACTATGTAGGAACCACAACCGCTCTGGGCAACCTCACTGAACCTGTGTCCAGTTACCCTCAGCTTAACAAAAGTGTTTCCTTATGTTGAGACAGAACCTCCTGTGTTTCAGTTTGTGGCCGCTGCTTCTGGTCCTGTCACCAAGCACTAAAATAGCTTGAATCTCTCTTCTTTACACTCTTCCTTTAGATCTTTTTCTGTTATTCTGCATATGTTGTAATGGCATCATAATGTCAGCCGAAACCAATCAGACATGATCACACATGGAGAACATCCATCATACTCAATATTGTGAAATGTGGCCTATGCTTTGGAATTTTCCAACCAACAAGTTATTCGGGTCAGAAAATATTGCTTTCTCAAAAACTGAAATTTTCCATGGAAATTCACATCTCTTACCAAAGATTAAATAATTCTGGTCAAAATATGAACAGCTAAAATAACACAAAAAAAAAAAAAAGACAATAGTTCTTCCAGATGTTATGCAAGAAAATCTCTCCCAAATTCTATTGCTGTTTCATTGTGTATAAACAATTAAATATCCACTGGACCAGAAAAGGAGAAAGAGAGATGATCCAGAAGTCTAATTCAGGTTAAATGTCATTCCTGTTGAGAATTACGAACTGTTGCCCATAATATGATGAGGAAAGATCTTCAACTAAAAAACTCTTGGGTTTCTCATGACATGGAATAGGAATATTGGTTTAGAACTCAAATATCACATGTCAAAAAATGTTTTTCACTCTCCTGTAACATAGTCCACTTGTAACACAGCCACTCAAACGTTTCCCAAAACTGCTGCCTATAGGTACAATGGGATACAAACATCTGAATTGGTCAGAAAAATATTTTGGACCACGGTAACTCTCATACAGGTTTATTCACAAGGAAGATGAGTCCAAGAAAGAAATTACACTTGCGAGCTCTCTCTTATTGTGAGAAAGATTGAATTGTGGTCACAGTGCTTGAAAGACTGTTGCCTTTTGCAGGACTGGAGTTGCTATTCATAGAATCTAAATTGCTCCTGATTTTATACGAATCAGAGACTGATGTGGAAATGTGTGTATTGTTGGGTGAGGCTGCTGCTGGTGCCTCAGTTGCCAAGCAAATAGAGGATCTGTCTTATGCACAAATGGTGACTGCCCAGCCATTAGCTGTGAATGCAATGTTTATCCTGTCACACTATGTTCTTTACTAAGCAGTTTAAGCTCCAAATATTTAAAAATAAAATTAAAAAACGGTCTCTTCTTTTTGACCAGTTTTTCATGCTGCCCTGCTAAACAAGACAGTTGGGGGCACCCAGGAAGCTTGACCCAAACTAACTAAAGGGGGCATTCCATACCATGATGTCATGCTCAGCATAAAGGGGGGCTAGTGGGGAGGGGGCACATGGCTCCAGGATGTGTGGCTTGGGAATGGACCAGCTTCGGGACAGGTCTGAGCTGTATGGTCTGACTCGCATGGTTCAGTAAGAAACTGCATTGTGTATCACCAGTTTTGTATATTTTGCCATAAAAGTACTGTTATTGTTATTTCTCCACCTCCTCTTCCTTGTCCCAGTAGACTATCCTTATCCCAACCCACAAGCTTTGCCTGATTTGCCTTTGTCTTCTCTTTTTCTCACCCCACTGAGGGGGGAAGTTAGCAAGCAGCTGCATGGTGCTCAGCTGCTGGCTGGGGCTAAACCATGACAGGTACTTATGTTTGTCCCTTTTCAGAAAGTTAAGAGAAGCATTGATAGAAGCATGTGTAAAGCACATACACCCAGTTATCTTTACTTTAGCAGCATCTAAAAGCCCCACCATCAATGATGCCTGTCTCAAACACTTGTGGGTGAGAGTCACAAATGTGGGGTTTGGACTAGCAGACCTTCCCATATCCATTCCAACCTAAATGGAATAATATTATTCCAAAACGCTACCACATAGTACCAAACCATACCTTGCAGAGGTAACTGTTCAACACAAAGCAATTATAGGATATGTCTACACATTCATATGCAAGGGAAGGCAAGCCTGCCTATTTGCCAAGGTGACCTAAGTTGATGACTGTATTAACACAACACCAAGTTTTAATTAATTTTGAATAATTCTAAATGCAATTCTGCTCCATTTTCAAAACTTGGCCAAATATACTTCTTTTGGGTATCTGTTCACAATGCTGCATTGCACAAGTGAGAAATGTGCAGTGGGTACAGGAGGTTTGCACAGAGTGGTATAGTATAGAACATATAAATGAAGATATGCCGCTTTGAATATCCTGGACCTCTGCAATATGTACTGGTTAGAAGAATAATTAATCTTGCCAGTATTGAATATCAAAAATTTTCCTTCATAGGAGGGCTTAAAGCTCTACTAAACACAGTACCATTGGGGTTTTTTTTTCATATTTTAAAGATAAACCAGTAGCTTCTGCTTGACACTTGCACTATGTTCTTTATGTAAACACCGAATGTCATTAAATGCAAAGAAAAAGTGCAACTATAATCACCCATTGAAGTACAGATCAAAAATCCACAGAAGGGAAAATATCTCAATGTCAAATGGAAGGTGTATTTCTTAGTATATCAATAAGCAAGAGTTATGATTAAACTTTCATTTCAACTTTGTCCTTTTCAATACTTAATTATTACATGCATGCATTAGATAACAAAATATTACTTACTGTGTTCTACTCTCATCCTCATTATACTCTAAAGCACCTTGAAAAGTTACAGTATGAGCATGTGACCTACTTACTGCAGTTTGTCTGGCTGTTTCTCATCTCACAGAGAGAAGTTCCACAGGGATCAGGACAGGAAGAACATCTCTGGTCTCCCTCCTGACAGAGGGTTTGACCTGAGGAAAATAGAAATTTACTGTTCTAATTATTTACCAGACTAATAAAAATGACTGGAGTGTAGTGATAAGAAAACACATTACACTTGATGAGTTTACATTACACTTACATATTTCTTTACATAGTTGAATAAGTAGCCTCCAGCATTTCAAGTGTGGTAAGGAAGTGTTGTAAGGAAGAAAATTGTACAACAGTGTCCAGATGTCTCTTTTCTTTACCCTTATGTTTAATGTAAGTGTTTATATCCCAGTTTCTGAATGTGAGATATGGATCTCTGAAAGTCATCTACCATGATCTGGTAGAGTATGAAAAGTTATGTAAATCAGATTTCAAAGAGAACAATAGGTCCTGCCTGAAAGAGAATACCCCCAAGGGATTATTCTTCAATGCCATTCAGTTGAGCTGCTTCTCATTTTATGATTGTTTTGGCAGACAATAAAAACCATCGTGACGAAAGGTCGTCAGAGCTGAAGCTTTATTGTCCTTCTTTGGCTGATTAAAAACCAAACAATAATAAAAAGAAACCCAAAAAGGCTATGGTCCTAGAGATGGGGTTCAGAATAACTAAATCCAGCACTTAATAAAAAGTTTCTGAGTGCATTACCTGGGTAGTTATTTTCTCTGACAAATCGTTGAACCACTGTCTCATAGTGGTCTATTCTCTCTTCCATATGACTTTTGCAAAACCAGTTATTTAATTTACTATTCTGCACACCGAGACCAAACAATTTGGATTTTATCATCTCATCCTGCTTAAAATTGTTTATTGCAATTATTTCTTAGTGTTCATACTGCACTATTGTCCACAAACATTAAGCATCCAGACATGGTATCCTCTACCTTGGACATAAAGAAGATCCTGAAGAAACATTTTTTTCAATGACCTTGGCAAAAACCTTCTCCCAAAGAACTGATAACATAGTCATATCTATTAATAATGATATGGATTTACTTCCCTTCATATATGCTATATATTGAAGCAATGGAGGTACTTTCTGTTGCTGTAGCAATTGACTTTTTTTACAGGTGCATCTCTACCCTGTTTTTGATGGGATCACAGAACAAGCCATGTATATTTGATTTCTATTGTCTCAAAATGAATGACAGACAATGTTAATAGCTGCCATACATTAAACTTCTTTAAGGTATATAGTAAAGGAATCAATTTTTCTCATTCATCTTTAGATGAAGCAATGGTCATTTGTAATCCCTATATGTATACATTTGTACCATTAAACAATGTCTCTATATCCTCACATAGGCAACTACATATCGAGCTCAAATTTCTATGCTGATTTTACTTATTTACTGTCCTTGAAACCAATATTCCAGATCACTTCAGTCAAAACTTCACTCCTTTGATAAGCATATCCAAATAATTTGATTTGTAGAGAAGTCTTTTTCTTAAGCATGTGTGTCCTATTGTATTTTCTGGTTTTGTTGAAATCAACAACATATGTAAGAAATTCAAAAGAATTCTGCCTTGCTTTCACAGGGACTTTGCAAGGAACTGAAGAGGAACAGTCCAAATGAAGCTCAAATTCTGCCTACATATTCTCACACAAACGTAGGGTGGACAGGAGATGGCTGCATAACTTGGGTGAATTTTAAAAGTTTAAATGCTTGCTTATAGAATGCTCTAAATAGTTTTGTGCTTTTCAATTTATCTCATTATCCTGCCTCATCTCTTTTACATTAAAAATTACAGTTTCATTATCAGCAATAGAAATAGAGCACTTTGGAATTCATAGAACAAGACTGAGGTTGGACCATCAGGAAAGATTAAGAACAAAACCAGAATTTTGAGAGACTGCACAATCAAAACTAAAGACAAGATTTGGTCCTTAGTTTTTTAGATTGCCTCAGTCAGAACTAGAAGAAATTCCAAGCAAGACCTTTTTGCAACATCAGTGGTAATTGAGAAGAAGAATAATGGTAATTTTTGTGTGTCAAATTCTCATTATTTTTTGAATGGAGATGTTTAAATTAGAGTAGGACAATCCCAGGAACTTAATATGAACAGAAGGGATTAAGCACACATGCTTATGAAAGGCTTTCTTCTAGAATGTTTTCCTAAATAAATGAGGCTTATATAATCACACTGCCTATTTATTTTATGATTACAGATCTATTCTACTGTAATAACCTTTGAATAGTTTCTTCTAATAACACTATATATGACAGCACTGAAGTTTTCTAAATAAAGTGAATTCCTTTAACTTCTTAAAAATAAGATTCATAAGAGAAGGACATGAATAATTCCTACATTGAAGGTAAGGCTGCAATCTGAAGTTATACCTTACCAGAAACAAGGGAATCACCTGTGAAAAAATGCCTTCAAATGCTGAAACCATTACAACATGACTACATTTTTTTCTGAGTGCCAAAATGTACCACAGGACACAAGTCTTTGGGAAAACATGGTCCAGGGTCAAGAAACTGCCTGGTTTCCTTTTCTTGCATATAATCATAGGACAGCTATTATGTAGCTGTGTAAACTTACATTCTCATATATTTTCTCTTCTGCACACTAAATCATTAGTTTACTTATGAAAACATCCTTCCTCTGACTCCCAAGGTCTGATGAAAAAAGGATTTTCATGAGCAAATTTCTTCTGGAACAGCACCAACTCCCATGATAGTAGCTTCTAATTGCTGTAGACAATGTGAATATATATTAATTTATTTCAAGTAACAGCTGATCATGTGAGATATCCAAATACTATGGGAAATATCACCTTGATTTCTTTAACTTTTTGTATTTTTAAGGACTAATAAAACCCTGCTTACAACTTCCTGTGTGAAAGGAGACACCAACCAGCCATAGCAAGTGTTATTTGAAAGGCAAAGAAAACTTGTCAGACAGCTTTAGCTAAAAGGCACTTCAGAATGCAGCAGTCAATGGTAGTCTCAGTAAGAGTAAAATGAGGGATATCCTTACTTTCACTGCAGTTTTCTTCATCACTTCCATCTTTACAGTCATTGTCTCCATCACACTGGAATGCACTAGGAATGCATTGCCCATTTCTGCACTCCACCAGACCCTGACTATGACACGCTAGAGAGAAAAAAAAAAATGTGACTTTCTAATCAGCTTAGGTTAATTAAGGTCATAATTAGTTTTTATCATCACCTTGATGTTATTTTTGGAGGAGCTGATAACATTGCATAGTACTGAAGGTCACTAGACATTTTTTATTATATATAAGCTATATTTTCAGTAGCCTACAGCTGTGCTGGTCTTTAACTACAGCTACTGAAACTATGTATGTCAGGTAATCAGCATAAGCATATGTCTTATGAGAACTTAAATCACATTAAAACATATGCTAGTTCCCAAGACTTGATTTTGCAACCTCAGTAACATTCCAGTGTAGTTGTTTTGCAAATATACACCCATTGGCAGCAGACAGAAGTTCAACCTCCAACAAGCTGTGATAGATTCCATCCAAACACATCAGAAAACTGTCACAATCTCAGAAAGCCTACAGCTTAAGAGGTTTTATATATTCATTCATTACTCATTAATGGGAACATTACAATTAAGAAAAAGTTAAGTCTGTAATTAACAAGCTAAAACACAAGGCAATGCTGGTACTTCTCAACAATGGGAACAACTGTTTAATTTGCTGCAGCTGTTAACCAGAAGCAACATTTGTCAAGTGTGATCTTCTCCAATCGGGCTTATAGTTTTGCCTTTGAAGTAATAAGTATACTGCTTAATTTACATTTTTGTGATTGGTTGGGTTTTTTTATTTTTAAAGAAAGAAAAAATAATTTTGAGATTAAGGGAACTTACAGCAATTGATTTCATCTGATTTGTCTATACAGTCATGGTCACCATCACATACCCAATCAGCTGTTATACATCTCCCATCTCCACACTGATGATGTGTCACTGGATTACAGTCTAAATAAAATGCATATTGGAGGACAAAAGTTTATATTATTAATTGGTCTATGCCCGTAAGCTAATCATTCTTACTAATGAGCCTTTTTGCATTAGTAAATTACAGTAAGAGAATTTGTGCACCTGCAGGTGTTTTGCAGTTGGTAGTTGGTAGAATTTGTTGCCTATAGAGTGATGCATGCTTTCCTTCTCTCTGGTGCACCATTGTTCCCATTTGCAAATAAACAAGTTTAAGAGTTGTTAAAAAGATTATAAGATCTTCTGGCTTCCCATTTCATGGAATAATTTTCAGTTAGTGAACATTTTCAGGTGTCATCAGAGGAAATCATTTCCCACACTTATCTTTTTAATACCTGCCATATTTGGCACTAAAACAGAAACTATGTTTTCTACATATGCTCAGAATTTCCAGTAAGACATACTGACAGAGAAACTACTCCAACCTTCATCTTACTCTTTCTATCCAAATGATTCCACAAATAAAGAAAAGCATTCTGTTGAGCAGGCTGAATTTACACCAAAATGAATAGGGAGGATAGACATGGTCCATTCTGTCTGCTCAAATTGCCATGAAACCCATTTATAGCTGGGACAAAAAGATTTTAACTTTTATATAGAAACAACGATGTCAAGATAGGAATGATATGAGTCAGATTAATGTTTAGAAGAGTCTTTAATCAAAAACAGCTTATGAAAAACACCATAAAACAACCAAAACTGTCAAAAAATAGTGAAAGATCTCAGAGTATGTTTTGTTTGGTGAAGAAGCATGCAAGAAATCTTGGAAAAAAATGTGCCTTGATTTTTAGCTTTGAAATTCTCCGTGCTTTTCCTTAGGAAAGCAAAAGAAAAAAGTAAGAAATAGTATTTTAAATTTTAAATCATTATTTTAGAGCACATAACTTTTCCTCAGATGTAGTACCAGGAACAAAAGTTAGAAAAAATAAGGCTTTCAAAGTTTTCCAATATTTACATGTGAAGATTATTCTTTTTTATGGGTAAACTTCTTTTTTTTTTCCTATGAAAGTTAGTGTAGGTAGAAAGATAAACATAAGGAGGCAGAACATAGAAAGTTGATCAAAAACAGAATTTGAAAGAAAAAGAATTTGATCATGAAAACGTACCAGATCACTATGAAGCTTTTATAAAAATAGCTCAGCTATAAAACAGTTGGCATCATGTGTAGCCTCTTAGAGTTTGTTTTCATTTCAGCTAAATTCAGCTAAGTTAGGAAGAAAGCAACTGTAACATCTTGACTTAGTTTAAAAGAAATCGCATATCAGAATATTTCTTCAAAATACCACTACCTTAAAAATTTGTATTAACCAGACCTCTTTCTTTGAACCTTTTCAAATTGTCTATAGAATTTTTGAGCTGCTTTTACTTTATCCAAAAAGAGTAACAGCAGGTTATATTACTCTCTTAGTCATTTAAGGAAGAAGATTGCTGGCTTAGGCAATACTGCTATCTTAACAACTGTAGAAAAACATAAAACTTTCACTTACCACAGTTTTGTTCATCGCTAAGGTCTCCACAGTCATCATATCCATCACAAACAAAGGTATAATTTAGGCATTTTCCAGTGTTGCAACGAAATACATCATCACTGCAGTCTACAAAACAAATATTTGTAAAATGTTAACATCACAGTGGACATGCATATCAACTATGAAAGCTGGAATGTGTTGACTGAAACAAGATACTAGCTAAAGATAGCTAAAGATACTCTACAATTTACAGGTCTGTATTCATATTCAACGTGTACCAGTTTAGTAGAATCTAATATGGGAGAACAAGAAAAATCAAAAGCAATTTTTAGACACTTTTCTTCTGTTCCTACCAATTATTTTTTGATCAATACCAGGAGGAGAAAGTGCTCAGATTACACATACGGACAAAAATGTTTAATTTATACACATAAAGTTCTCTAGAAAGGTTGTGGGTTTAATCAGCTAGATTAGTAGGATAGTCTTCAGCACCTGATGTGCCTATTAAGTAGAGCTGAAGCTTCTCATAGCAAAGTCAAGATCCCCAGACCTGGCTTTGGAGCCTGTCTTTGATCTTAAAATGTTGTCAAACGAGCTGTATGCGGTTTTGAGCTCAGATTTTGGCCTGATGTCATTGCACCATGGAATTCTTAGCACTGTCAGATCTAAATGGGTTTAGCCTTTTTTTTCCACAGCTGAGGCCTTCAGTAGAGCCTTGATAAATATTCTCTGAGAATACCCAAAATGCTTGAAAAATAGCTGGTTCGAGTGAAAACATGGAATCTACATTGTAGTTAGAAAAGGGAGAAGAGAAAATAGTGTTGGTGGTGTCTGGTCCCATTAGAAATAACTTCAGATTACAAACATATTTGTGAAGCAGGTGACCTAGTTTTACTGCCTCCCTCTAGGCTTTTCCTTCACATCTGGCTTTTCCATGGAGAATGGCAGAATATAGCTCAGTGGACGATCCCTCCTTCCCTATGCTACTGGAACCAAGGAAGTTCTTTGTGCCCTTTCTTACTGAGATATGTGGGTACTCTAAATGAGGTCTTTCCTGGACAACACACAGAAAGAGCTCCAAGAATATGGACTGAAACAGAAGTCTCTCCTTTCAGCTGAGATGCTCGACTGCTACACAACAGAATCACGCTATTGCTTGCTTCTCTTCGCTTGGCATGACTCCTGCATTGATGATTGCACAGTGGTCCCACATTGAAAGAAGGGTGTTCTGCTAACTGTATTACACACTGATAGGTGCAGCACTCTCCCAGAAGGTGCAGTGAAGTTTCTATCCCTCCGGATTAATGTTGGCCAAGTGTTCCACCTTCTCAGTGAGTACTCTATACTTTAGGTTTCTAAAGACTTTACCAACACCAACTCCAAAATTTGAATGTGAATCACTTGTTCCCCTTCCCCCAAAGAAGTATTCATGCTTCCTACAAATTTTGCATGGTCTCAGAAAGTCGAAAAAAATTCACAGCACAATGAGAAGGACAATGCTTCAGGACATAAAGTAAAAAATATGGCTGAGCCATGACTTTTGTAAGCCAATAGTTAATTTAACGTTACTAGGAAAAAAGGCATGAAAGAGTAAATAGCAAAAACCCCAAACTAAATGAAAATGTTTAAGTTCTAGTTTCATGTAAGCAGAACAATAGCCAGCTGAGAGTAAAATTCTAAACATTACTTGCTTTGAGTATGCAACAGCATGAAGTACTCTGGCAACCTTTATCCTTATTGATCAGTTTGTAACTCTGACAGTTTCCGTGCTCACATCGCTTCTCATGCAAATGAAACAAAGCTGTCTTTTTCTGTGCTGTTTCCTCTGGATAAGTTTACTGGTTAATTTCCATCCACAGCCCCATTCTGGTTTACATTCATACCTCTGTAGCTGCAGCAGTGTCCTTTAGAGTGTATGGCAGAGCTCAGGCCCACACAGACAGGATAAACATAAAAAATACAAAATTGCTTGTAGGGAAATAAGATTCACTTGATGAAAAAGTAACAGTATTAATATATTTTTTCAAGGTATATGCAATAATATATAGTATAGGATAGCTAGTTACTTCCATCAGAATGAGATGGGCACTTTGCAGCTGCTATTTGTAAAAGGCTCCACTTTAATTTTATGAAAACTGGGCTTGTCCTGTCATTGAAAAAATTTAATACAAATTCCTTTTCTGATGATCAGAGGCCTGGAGCACCTCTCCTGTGACGACAGGCTGAGAGAATCAGGCTTGTTCAGCTGGGAGAAGAGAAGGCTCTTGGGACACCTTATTGCAGCCTTCCAGTACCTAAAGGGGCCTACAGGAAAGATGGGGAGGGACTCTTCGACAGGGAGTTTAGTGACAGGAGGTAGCAGTTTTAAACTGGAAGAGACTTGGACTATATGTAAGGAAAAAAATCTTCACTGTGAGGGTGGTGTGATACTACAACAGTGGTGAGACACCCAGAGAAGCTGCGTAGGCTGTGACATAGTTGCTATTAGTGAAAGACATAGACCTGTTGGAGTGGGTCCAGAGGAGGGCCACGAAAATGATCAGAGGGAAGGAACAGCTCTTCTATGAGGAAAGGCTGAGAGTTGGGGTTGTTCATGTTGGTGAAGAAGTGGCCTTGCAGTACTTATAGGGCAGTTATAAAAAAGACAGACTTCAAAGGGCAAAAAGCACTAGGACAAGGGGTAATGGTTTTAAACTGAAAAAAGGAAATTCAGACTAGATATAAGGAAGGGAGTTTTTTACAGTGGTGAAACACAGGAACAGGTTGCCCAGATGCCCCATCTCTGGCAACATTCAGGGTCAGGTTGACGAGTCTCTTAGCATATGATCTAGTTGAGGATATACTTCCTCATTGCAGGGGTCTTGCACCTTTAAAGATCCCTTTCAACCCAGGTTATTCTATGAATTTATGAGGTGACAAGATTTGAGAGGGGCAAGGACTGCAGGAAATATGTACTCTTTTATCAGATATGCTTTCAAGCAGATAAGTCCTCCTTCAGTTTTGCTATTTCTGATGTGTAATTCAAGGTCTTATTTGACCTTCATCCTTTCTTCCAAGTCTTGCATGTACCCTAATAAAAGACACCCTCTGCCTATAAATCCCATATCATTTAACAGACAGGCCTTCTTTTAAAGGTAATCACACAAAATCATAGAATCACATATTTCAAGACATGTAATGATTTTATTATTGTATTTCTAATGACACCTGAGAGCCATAGTCTCATAGGCCTTTTTAACTTTAAGCTTACTTGTCAGCCTACACTGACAGGAAAAAATGTAAAGATAAAAACATACAGAACTTTTTAATGTAAGAGAAACTACATCAACCTCCATTAAATAAATTTTAGGCTATTAAAGGAAAAGCAAGCTCTAGCCTCATTGAGACCCGGAGGAAATTGCAGCCATCATTTATTCCTTGGAGGATCCAGATAAAATCTATCAGCAAATTCCTTAAAAGCAGCTGAATGCCCAAGCTCTTAAATCACTAATGAGAACAAATCTTTTGAGGTGAGTCTAAACTGCACGGTCTGGAACTCAACCCCAGGCCTGACATTTTCCAAAGTCTGAATGCACAGCATTGTTTTGTGGCATCATGTCCTACTTTAGCCCCTATTTAGTAACTTTTCAACGTTTTCTTTTTTTTTCTTTTTTTCTTTTTCCTTTTCATGGTTTTTCTACTGTACATTTGTTCAGCTTTTCTAAAGGTGTTAGTAGTCCATGGATGTTTTTCTCAACACAGAAAACACATAGGAGCTCTAAAGATACACACTACCACAGAGAAATAAACAAGAAAGGAAGATATTAAGCATTCATTTTTCTTTTCTACTGTACCATATACTGGGATTTATTCAAATAAACCACATCCATGGTTGAGGCCAAGAGAACTTTCATCTGCTGTAAAAACAATGCCAATGACTAGGAAACAGGTACAACTAACAGCCTTCAATTTATTACCAGAAGTGGTCTTCTGATGCAAATCATCGTGCTATTGATCCTTTAAAAAAAAAAATAAAGTTGTCCCAAAATACTTCTAATTTCCACATGGCTCCTTGCAGAAATCTCGGAATTTTCTTCCAGACATAAAAAAATAATAGTTAAAAAAATATGTGCTGTGGCCAGAACAAGAAAAGGTAAACTCATTCAATGGCAACTAAGAGTCCAAATGTCAATACACATAAACACCATGTAAAACTCCAACTCTGTACCAATAGGCTCCTTTAGTTTTTAGATTTCCCTGAATGGATTCAGTGTTTCAATGGAACATTCCAAGGTTTAAGAAACTTACTGCAATGGACTTCATCACTCCAATCATCACAGTCATTGTAGCCATTACACTGCAGTTTCCCTGGGATACAGATCCCACTGGCACACAAGAAACTCTCCTCTCCTCCACATAGTGCTGGGAAAGAGAAGAAAATGCATGTTAAAATTTTCAGGGTAGAAAGAAATAAGCAGAAATACAAGACAGAACAACGGGTCTTAATTGATGTACTTAAGCAACAAATCCCATATTAATCAAATTCAAGCAAATACAAACTGATATTTTCATCTAACTTTTCTTATTTCAAAAACAAGTATATAGGTTGAGTTAATCAGTGAGGTTCTATCTGCCATTACCTCTGAAATGCAGCTATACAGAGTAACTGTTAAGAACTAACCTTATGATATTATTAAACAAGCTCTTGTTATTGCCATTGAATAGATGCTTTAGATTAAATATCCAACTAAGCTCAAAATAGATGGATCTTCCCAGTGTAGGTGTTCAGGCAAAAGATTGTGGTTGTAGCATAGTAGTCCTTTCTCTTGCAGTATGGCAAAGCATACACACACACACACACGGCAACTTAATTTTTACTTTTTTACTTTTTTCTCCAACTTTTGACAGCAGGGGATTATTTTTTAAACATATTTATATGCTTTTCTAAGCCTGAAATATTATTTTATCGTCCCTAAGAAACTGGGCAATCTCAGACTTAATGAGATAACACACATCCCATTTTATGAAAAATGTGTGAATAATTTCAAAATTTTTCCATAACATTCCCAGTGCCTTCTCCACTTGGGAAGTGCACAATCTTGATTTTGCAACAGACACAAGTTGTATAAGAGGGCTCTGGTTATTGCAGTGAAAGCTACTTATGTGGTATATTTTAAAGGAGGCTTCTAGCTCTACAGAAAGGTGTCAAAAATGTCCAAGAGTTTAAAACAAAATTTTTCAACTAGTTTCTGCCATTTAATGTTTGTGACCCTTAATCAGAAGCAACGTAGGGCACTGCCACCAGCACCATCCTTTTGCACACCCTTACAATGTGCTCCTCAGTACCTTCCCTCACTGCTCGCTGTGTAGTTGGACATGTTTCCTTACTTAAAACTGCAGAGTTACAGCCTCACCTCTGTTCTACCATTTCTGGAAGCAAAATGCAAAATATTGTCTTTACACCAATACAACATGAGATAGCATTCATGTTCTCATTTCACAGGGGCAAAAATGAGGCAATGAGATGTTAAGGTGAAAGTTATAAGAAATAATGAATAATAATTTCAATTGTTTGATTTAAGACATGTCAGTATGTGGGTTTGGGGTTTTTTTTTTGGAGAGTGAAGACCCTAATGTTATTTTACATGTTCAAAGAATAGCTCCTGTTACTTTTACTTGTAGCTACAAGCTGCTTAATGCTATGAAAGAACCTAGGAGGTATCAAGCAAAATTGCCTTTAAAACAACTAAAAATTGGTACTCTGCATAGATAAGCTGTAATGCTTTGTAACAGGATACAATGGATACTAAAATGTATGCAGATCCATGAAACAAAGGGACACATTACCAGAAGAAAAATCTATGGTGGGTCACAAAATACAGAACTCTGAATCTCAAACAGATAGAAAACACAGGAGTAATTCAGGAAAGTATTGCTGCATAGTCCTGCCATGTTATCCTATTAGTCCTTGGGCTTTTGATTTTGGCATCTTTTGGAGTCAGCAGTATTAGACAGATGGACTTCTTGTCTGACTCCGTACAGTCACAATAGCACAGTGGGATACAGAGGAATCTCTGTATTCTCTTGCCTGCAAGTTTTGATCACCTGTTCCCTATACACTGTACCACAGGATACATAGGGTAAGATGCATCTTGTAGCTGTCAATTCTAGAAATTTCTGGTACTAGGATCATGATCACAGAATTAGGAAAGCTGACAACTTCTTCCCCCCAGGAAACTGTCCGTTTCTCGATTTCCTTATGATGCAAACCCTGTGGGAGAAATAATATAAAAGACCTCTCTCTTGCACTCAGGTGAATTGGCCTGAAAACAAAACTCCTTGCTGGAAAAGAAACAGGCAAAAAACAGGAAGTCGGGCAGAGATAAACGGTGGGGGAGGCAGAACGGGAGGAAAATCCAAATCAAAAGATATAATAAAATATAACACAGAGTCAACAGAATTGAAGAATGAGTGTTTGGGGGAAATACTTTTTTCATTTTTGAATGTTTCCTCTCATGAAACACCACCACAGTCCTGAAAGAAATTTTGTTTCCTCTCAAAAAATTCTTCCGCTATTGCTGTTCTTGCAGCTGGTCACTATCAACGTCACACATACACAGATCATCTCTCTCTTCACTGTCTGAAGCGAATGCAAGAGCCCAAAAGAACGACAATTTCTTCCTGATTTCAAAAGCTTTTCCTCAAATTAATTCTATGTTGGATGTGTATGACTAGATTCACATTGCCAACAGAAAAATAAATACCTGATTGTAACCTGATCCGGCCTTTGAGTCTCTGCTCAGAGTTATTCCTCAAAGACAATCCTCTAAATTAATACCAGTGGGAAAAATTCTGGAGGATAAACTGGGCACCATGGGTAAAGAAGAGCATCAGAACAGTTTTAAGTGATGTTTTCTTCTTGGAACAAAAGAAAATATGCTTAACTGATGCAGATCTTATTTGGTTAAGATAATTGGATGTTTCCTTGTATACATTATATTAATTCTCTTGAGTATTTTCTGTATTGTTTGCACTATTGCAGCTTATGCAGAAAAAGATAACATGATGACAGCCACTAGAAGAAAGTCAGAACTGTTTGGCTAAGCGCTAAACTTGGTTAAAGGAAATGCTCTTTTAAGAGAGGAGTACTGTTGGAGTCTCCAGTTGCATTCTTAATGGATCTATTAACTGTTTTTACAGCATCTTAAAATGTTACACATTAACTGTTAATGGCCATTGCCAATAATCTTTATGTGGTGCTCCAATTAAATACTTCGCATCCAGATCAAAACAGGCTGGGAGCTCCTGTGGTGGCAATTTCAAACATCTGAAAGGTGTCCAATTATACATGCACTTAGCCCCTTTATGAACACCACAGGGCATTTATCAACATGTGCAGTTACTAATTTCCATATCTTTGCCGGGGGAGATTATCCAGGTTATTAGCAATGGTTTTCCCACTCAATAACTATTATAACTTTTCTAACCAGAGAAAAAGAATTAAAAGACTGCCTAAGTGAAAAACTGCTGTAATAACCAGTGAATAAAAAGTTCACACAGATTTATCTGTCTTACAGAGCGCAAAATGGTCTCGAATTACAGGGAGGAGTTTATACTGGATATTAGGAAAAATGTCCCTGGAGATATTTAAAAGAAATGTAGATGTGGTGCTTAGGGACATGACTTAGTGGAGGACTTGGCAGTGCTCGGTTAATAGTTGGACTGGATGACCCTAAGGGTCTTTTTCAAGCTAAATGATTCTATGAGTGATGTATACAAACCAAGATTTTTGAAAATTCACCTCTCAATCAGTTCTGGACTTTTTTTCATAGCAAGAAAAAAAGGAGATACAATTGAAATTTGGCATGTGTATCAGGTTCCTGCTCCAAATAACATTCCTGCATTTACTAGAGTTTACCAAAGTCAGCAGAACATTTTTAAAGGGCACATTACTTTTCTCCAACCTTTCATTGAAACAGCTCAGAATTTTTGATGCAAAACAAAAAAGCCTCAAATCAACACAAGTTTGAAAAAAATCAGCCTAAACAATTAAAGCACAGCAAAGTTATAACCAGCTGACAATCAGACTATCACACTAATGTGAAGGAACGTAATAACAGAACCAGAAATAATAATTTCATGCCAGAGCTTTTCCTCCAAAATAAAAAATACATTATTGAATAGGAATAACTTAAAAGAGTGTAATGATTAAGAATGAAAACATACACTGCTTTCCTTTTTCTTGGTGTGGTGAGAAGCAGACTGTTGTAGTGGTGTCATTTTCAGTTTTGTTTTGGAATTGAGAGCACTTCAGGAATTCTGGCCAAGAAGCGTTTACCATACCCAAGACTGGTTCACAGCCTTCTTTTGCTGCCTCACAAAATGTCCTGCAGGGCAAGAGGCCTCGGCTGGAGAAAAGAGACAGAGAACAAAAATACAAAGGGTTATTACTCTAGTAGATTGTGAAGACCTTTTAAAAAGAGAAAACAAAACAAAACCCAAACAAAACACAACAACAACAATAAAAAAAAACCCTCATACTTTTGAAGAATATGATGTTCTACAGAGCTACACCAAAAAAGTGCCAAATACTCATTATTATTTGAACGTGATATAGGTTCTGTCTTTCAGGTTAAATTTAAGCCCAAATCAAGCCCAGAAAAAATTCTAAATTCAATTTGTGCAAGCAGAAGCTGAGATTTCATCAACAGTCGAACCAATATAATGGTGTAAGGACACCACACCGGAGAGTGCTGCTTTCTTCATCTACTCCTTCCCCATAATTGTGCAGATCTACCCATCTCTGACTTTGGCAAACACTTTCATGAACTTATACAAACAGTCACTAACTTGGAAAAAAATTTTTCATGGTTTTGACTGGGCAAGCCTTCTGGCAAGCATGCTGAATTTACTCATGGAGAGAACTAACAACCTTACCAGACATAAATTATAGGACTGCACAGTGGAGAGCACTGTATCACACCCTGTTAGCATTTCTGAGCTCTTACACTATTTTCCTTGTGCAGTCAAAACATACTGAGTGTCAGAGGAAATGAAATAAATATCAACATAAATTCCATTGTGGGTCTTTTTAAAGGAAAAGCACCAAAAATTTGCAATTTAAAAAGTTTAAATGCAACATACTTGCCTATTTCTCACTCTAAGATACATACCTGCATATTGTTCGGGGTTTTTATTATTATTTTGTGTGTGTATAGGAAAACCAATTAAAATGGATATCTATGACCTGTCTCCAGGTACCACATAATTGAAGTCAAGAAAGTCAAGCAAAAAATCTAGAAAATATATTGACATATTTACTATAGATCTGGAAAAATAAAGGAAGCAAAGAATAAAATAATAAGAAGTTAACTTATAAGATTACAGGCAACACAACACTAGCCAAGTTAGTCAAGATTTGAAAAGACAAGAAATTTTGAAGAAGCCTTATCCAAGTCGGTTGATATGTAGCAGCTGTAATTCAGCATAGACTACTGCAGCGTAGTTCACAGAGGGAAGAATTAAACATCCACATGTACAGTTCATCCACATGTACAGTTTCACTACAATGAAATTATTTATTGTTTGAGCTATTTAAATTTGGTCTGTTGAGGGAAATTCACATAGAAAATGAGAACAAAACTGAAAAAAATATCACCAACATAAAATGAATTGAACTGAATATATTGAAATTTTTCATAATATTGGACAAACTGCAAATTCTTGGTGTTAGTGGAATTTGGAAACAACTTGAAGAACATCTACAGAAGTAGTTACCCAAAAGAAAATAAATTGCCTAACCAAGAACAATTCAGTATTCTGAAGTTTCAGAAATAATTGTATATATAAAGACACAAACATAAATACAGACACCTCTAAATATTATTTTACTTAAAGTAGATTATAGTAAATCCAGTCATTAATAAAAGCTGAAATAGCTAATTTATTGCAAAAATATAAATGCATGACTGAATCCTTACCATATCCTTTATTGGAAGTATACACAGTCTCCTCCGTGCTTGGGAGGCAACAAAGGGCTATTTTGAGAATTAAGTCAATCTGTTGCTCAGATTTATATCTTAAGAATCATTGTCCACCTGCATTTCATTCCCTGTCTTCACATAAAGCCACATTTTGATCTCACATACCGCATTTAATGGGTTTTCTCCCATATCCTTACACTGATTAAATTTTCAATACAAATATTTCAGTTTATATCTAAACTACTGCAGAACCTTTTGAGCTTTAGGAAATGCAATTTTGTTTCATTCAAACCATTCATAATGCCATAGAAAAGCTCTTTTTTTCCTAGAATACCACTTAGATCACCACCACTTCTCTCCTACTCTTGGTTGCACTTGCCCGTGCCAAAACCACAGCTAGAACTCTGTGTTCAGGCACAAGTGGCCTGAGCTGGAAGAGTCTACAGCACCCACCAGTTCCCTTAGTGTTTCATTCAACAGTAATAGAGAACACAGTACTATTAGCAACCATGTGATAGGAAGGAATAAACACTGCCAGAGCTGCCTGACTGCTACTGGTAACATGAAGAAATTAGTATGAAGCAAAATGCTCACTTCCATAAGTATTCTGAAGTCAGCACGGTTGCCTTTCTCTGTTGAGTATCTAGCAAGAGGAACATGCTGCCAGTGTCATTATTGAGTTCATAAACATACTCGAGTTGGAACACTGTTTCAAAGCAGGTATCATTAGAGATATATTCTCCAGGTGATACTAGGTAAGGACTTTTACACAATACACTTTACATGCTACAGTACCAAAACTTATCCCATAAGCAAGTCAAGGACCTTTATCTCTAAAATTGTCTCTTAGAGCTTCCTAGTTGGTAGCCTGGAAAGAAGCAGATGCATTCTAAAATAGTACTTTTCACCACCAGATTGTGATGTGTTGAAAGGCAGAAAATTTCAGCACCATAAAGCCACATATCTGCCTGTGTACAAAACCAAGAATAAATGGTCCCTTCCTAGTGACAGGAAGGGTTGCCACTTACTAGGTCCGCTCATTGTACTGGCAAGTTAGAAGTTTATTATCTGACTTGTAGTGGCTCTTCCGATAGAGATGTCCTAAAACACTCTTCTGGTTTTTATAAAGCCTATCTGGTATGGAGAGAAAGAAAGGACACAGATGGCTACTCTGCAGTAGCCATCACTACCTCCTGACTGCAGCCTGAGAAAGTCCCTAAATAAGAGGGATTTGACAAGGGAAATGACTGTTCCAGTCACTTTCATTTAGAGTTTTGGAGGGGTGTTAGCTTTTCATTATTAACTAATCTACTACTTCCAAAAAGTAAATCAGCATAATTACATGTAGGGAGAAGTATTCACATGAACTGAGCCACTCGTTTAACAGAGGACCCTTAATGCACAAAATGCCAAAAGAAAAGCTGGTACTTACAATGGAAGGTGCTTGAGTTCCAAAATCTGTCAGAAATAAGATCCCACATAACTGAAGTATTGATTAGGGGACTAGAACATGTCTCTTAGGAAGAGAGGCTGAGGGACTTGGGACTTTTTAGCCTTTTTCAGAAGATTCATCCGTATATTAATTTTTTTGTGTCTATATGAAACAATCACAAACATAAAAATTGCACTTTGTTTGCTTAGCTTATGGAGTCCACCATTTGACTATTACAGTGCAATGTTAATGTTTGGATATATACACAGCACAATAATAATTTAGAAATTACTAGGCTTCCAAAAGACAAGTACATAGTGATTAAATAAGCCAAGCAGAATCTGCAGTCTCTAGAGAAGTTCTGACAAACCACAAAACACAGGATTATCCAATGATTACTGCGCAATATTTGGCCCAGTTTCAATGTTTAGTCATGTGTGCTCCATAAATTGTGTTTCTGGATAATGATCAAGCTTAGTATGGACATATTGCTTAATCTACTGAAGGATGAAAACATGATTAAAAATCTCCATCTTGATTAGTCTTATTTACAACTACTTAGAGACCAATCATTTTAAAAATAAACTGGCAGGTCTATGGCAATCTTACCATAATTTATTTGGCGCCAGTGGCAGGCACAGAAGCAGGTTATGACATATTAGGGTGCAATTCTGCTTTTCAGGATATTAGTGGAAAAAAACTCTTGCTGAAGATGGAGTTTGATGAAAGAACAGATATGTGACATATTTTTAACACCACGGCTAGTTTCCCCACACTTAAAAGTTCATAATTTAGTTATTTTAGTTCCACAGAAAGAGCAATATTAAGAATCATACGGCACCAAAAGAAAGAAAAATATTGGTTATAGTTTATTAAAAAGTATATTAAGTGTAAAGGGAATAAATGGGGGGTAATTTGCATAAGGTATCTTCAGAGAAGTTACCAAAAGTGTTTTATATCAAATATTCATTAAAGCAGATATACAATATGGTATATGCTCTTCAACTATTATGCTCACTGATTTTAAGCTCCCTAAGAGACTACACTCTTCATGCCAATCACCTAAAGTTCACTTGGAATTGGAATTCAAATTGCCTGATTCCAATCCTACATGGATCTAGTCCTTATCACTCACTGTTACACATCTTGTATACAAATTCTTTTCAGAACTTACTCCTGTAATACTGTCTTCTCTTTGTAATCATATGACATGCACAAGGCTCATCAGTGGACCCTGTACATCACTTAAGTCATTGTTTTGACTACTAGAAATTATTAAAGTAGTATGCTACAAGAAATAGTAAGAAGAGAGCAGATCCTTTAGGAAACTATTTTCCTCCTGCTGCATAATTTTAGATTTTCTCAGGAACAATTGTTCAAGGTAGCTCAAAATTTTGGCTCCTAGAACTCAGCAGCCACTGAAGGCGTGGCTGGAAGGAGGTGCACTATATGTAGTTCTTGCTCCCAAATCTCTGCTTTTGCACTGCTTTTTACAGGTTTGCAGTAATAGCTGATTGTAGGCGGCATGGTAAGCCAGGTGAAGTAACAGATTCAGCTGAAAAGTAATGTGACCAAAAAACAAAAGTATTATTTTTTCTCCTCTGAAAACTGAATTGACCCCTCCAAAGGGATACAGGCAAAGCAGGAATAAGCTGTCAGGAGAGGCAGAGGCAGAAATCACTAAAGCTGGCAAAAAGCTTTAAATAAGATTCATAACTAACCATCCTGCAGTGCCTCTCCATTCAACCTGGCAAATTCTGCATCAAGTGCTCATTATTTTCTGTGGCATTTCTTTGTGTTTCCCCATTAGTATCTCCACTGGTGAAAGCACTGCCACAGTCATGTCCTATTGAGAAATTCATTACTGCTCTTTTACACATTAAAACAATAGAGGGGAAATGACTTGTGAAAGGTCATGAACTAAATTGGTATGATGAGCTGAAAATGCAGCACAAAGATCACTCAGTTCAGCAGACAACCTGGCTGATGAACATTTTCAGCTATTGCTAGTCTTCATTACTGCTCTTTCCCCAACTCCATCCGTTCAGTTGTTGCAGGATAACTGTTTCTGTGGCCACTTGGTGAGCTGTATTTGGGTATTGAGCCAAGTTAGAAATAACTGTAGGGTTATTTAGGATGACTTTTTTGTCCAAATCTGTTTAAGGAAAAGTTTAAACTGGCTTAACTACCAGAGGAAATATTTATCGTACTACAGCCTTGTGGGGTAATCTCTGTCTCATTCACAGGCACACAGGCTATGAATGATGATTGATCTAAGGTCTAAGGCAGATTAAAGGAACTGGCAGTCCAGTTGTGAGACACTGCTGGGGGCAGGCTGAAGGGATGACACACATGATACAGGGACAAACTGGAAAACCCAGGAAACACACAAAAATTACGACAAGAAGAATACTGGGATTGTCCTTTGTGTTCCTACAGTCCTGGGATCAAGCAAATGGAAATGAAAAGCTGACACACCAGCCATTGTTAGTTCTTATTGTCATCAATACTTCTTGAGATTTTCTAACAATCAAGACTTGCACAGAATATAAATGTCAGAAAAGGAAGTTTCTGCAAATACCCACACCCAGCATTACAGTTTGAGTGATAGTTCTTGTGAAATCTTGCTCTGTACTCTCTCACAGCACTTCAACATGCAGAGCAGCATATTCAGAGCCCCTGTGAATACAGCTATATCAGCCAAGCTCATGAGAGTCTCAATACTACCTTTTGATTCATGGATTTGTAAATAAATGGGCTCTTTAAGATCTTATTTTCACATCATCACAAAAATAATGGATTTTTGTATTTTCTTGTCCAGTTTTCATCTTTATCTTGCAAGTTATTTGGAAAGATTGTATTTTCTTTTGTATTTTGTAGTAATAATACTTTACATGGTAATAAAATCTGAAAAGAAAGCAAGATTATTTTAGACTTCTGTGGTTATTTCACTTGACAGAATTATATTGAATCCATATAGGCAACACTTAGGGAAGGCGCTACAACTCCATGCAATCCCTAGTACTGAATGCAGAGCTAGCTGCACCTTTCCACACTTCCCACCTTGTTTGTAGTTCAAATGTTTTCTTGAAGCAGGTTCCTGTATATAAATAAAAATACACATAAGTAACCGGTAAAAGGACTGCATAGGACCCACAGCCTGAAAAACACCCAGTATCTTAGAGGACAAAAAAGGCCTCAGGTGATCCTGGCAAAAGGCAGCAGCAGCTCAGTTCCTCTGAGGTGGGAGACACAGGCTGTTTACACAAGATGAAGTCCTACTATTGATTGGCTGAATCGATGGTAGATGCCCACTCATCTGCCCTGCACGGACGGAGAATAAAGATTTACTAGAGAAAGGCAGTCCTCGCTCACACACTCATAAATATTTGTTCTGCTGTCATGAGGTTGGCAATTACAGACAGCAATTATGATGGCAATTAACTCAATGCCTTTCCAAGAGATTGAAAAAAGCTTGGTTTATACAATGAGAATTATAAAGATGGTGTTCTTCCATGCCTGCAGCGTGGAAGAACATGCAATCTGTTTACAGGCTATGAGAACTTGAAAGTCACAGAACCAAATAAGATGAAAAATTCACCCGGGATCTCTTCTGTGGGTCCATACAGATGCCTCATATTTTTTCCTCTAAAAATTACAGGTCTGTTAAACTATCCTTTAACCGTTGCCATAAATGGTGGCCACAGAAAAGAGGCAGCTAGAGCTACACTTGCAGAAGTCTTAGAACAGATTCACTGATATCCAGGAGTAGCATCCTTAATGAAGAGCTCACACAGAACTCTGAAGGCTGTTCAGATAGAAGAAAGAAACACAAATTCCCAATTCCAGTGAAAGTGGAACTGTGTACAAATCCAAAGATACCGTTAGATTGAAAAGACTGCTTTTATCCATCCAGAAATTAATAAAGGAGATAGAGGCTGCTGTTGACTTTCACGTCTCTTCCATGACTAGCATGCTCTTGGACAAAGTAGCCAAACTCAGTTTATAACCATAAGGATGGACAGGTTAAAATTTTTAGTCAGTGTAATATATTTTTTTTTTAAGAGAAAACCCAGATAAAATATTTTAAACAAAATAAGGAGTCATATCTATCTGGGATCAGCAACAAACAAATTCAGAAATCTACTCTGACCTTTCAGTCACTTTTTTAATACAACACACCATATATCACAGCCAAGTTTATAGTATCACAACAATTAAAACCACATAAAACAACATCAAAGCACCTTGTACTGCAGAAGCACTTTCCCAATTCTACCATACTTAGCAAAGTGCTATATAAATACTGCTACGTAGCATTGAAATTATTACCACAAAAAAGGTAACAAAATGATTTAATCTTTTGTAAGATGTCCATAATCACCTGAGAGGATCTAAAGCAACTAATCCTCCAGATTTCTGAAGTGATCCTATCACATCCCATGACAGTGAAAATGGGAAAGAAATTATTATATTATAACCATAGAGAAGACAGGAATCAGATTAAATAAATATTAGTAAGAATATTGCTAATTATGAGATATTTTTACAATCTTGTACCATCTGCCAAAATTTCTCCTAAATGAAGACAAATTTCTGAAAATTCTCACCTGATCTTTATCATGCAAATGCTGAACACACTGTTGATTTAGTTTATTCTATAGAATCATAGAATCGTAGGGGTTGGAAGGTACCTCAAGAGATCACCACATCCAACGCCCCTGACAAAGCAGCTCCCTAGGACATATCACTCAGATAGGCGTCCAGATGGGTCTTGAACATCTCCAGAGATGGAGACTCCACCACCTCCCTGGGCAGCCTGTCCCAGGGCTCTGTCACCCTCACTGTGTAAAAGTTCTTCCACATGTTGGTGCGGAACTTCCTGTGCTCCAACTTGCAGCCATTGCCCCTTGTCCTGTCCCCACAGAGCACTGAAAAGGGGCTGGCTGATTCCCCCTGCATCCCATGCTTAAGATATTTATAAATGTCTCTTGAAAAAAAAAAAAAAAAAAAAAAAAAAGAGAAAATATTTTAAAAAAGAAAGAAAAGAAAAGCAGCTCCTAATATGCCTGAGAATCTAGGTTACAAGACCTTTTCCTGTCAAAACAAAATTCATGCTTAGCAAAAGCAAGCTGTAGCAGTGAAATGGAAGTCCTTGGAAGCATACAAAACTATTTCAAACCACAGCATCATTACAGAAATTCTGGAATAACAATAAATCATACACTGCACGGCTGCTCTATTTGAATGACCAGGATAATAAAGGCACCCAAACCAACACTGTGTCTAAAGGGCAGTCTTCCATTTCCACAGATCACTGTGACAGGTACCCTTAATGTCATGTAGTTTTCCAGAAGTCATGCTTCCCTGCACACTGCAGAGCACTGCCAAAAGGAAGACCTTAAGAATAAGTTAAATTTCTTCAATCTGCATCTTGTCAGGAATCCTAAAGAATCACAGACAGACCTATCACTCATTTACACTATAGAGTCCTCACTGTCAAGCAGAAATTAATTGTAATCCATTATCATGCTGCTTCCTCACACTGAAGTTCTTTCACAAACACTGCAAGCTGAGAGGAGCAGATATCATTGAAAGAAAGATGCCCTACCCCTCTTCAGCCTGGCTTCTGAGCCTTTCCTCCCCTCTCTTCCCTCCCTCTTTGTGCCAGCATGACACTTCATGCTGTTACATAATGAACCAGATCAGTCACTCCTAATTTAATTCAGATGTGATCCTGATTCAGTGTGTCACAGAGCTGAACAAACATTCCTCCCAGAACATGGAAAGGGCACTGCTGAGCTTGGAAATAGGATAAAACTGCTTCTTTCATTCAGCAGCACTACCAAATGGTATAAACTTAAAATATACCATGAAGCAGTGGTCTGGAACATGTTCCCCAGAGAAGTTGTAGAACTTCCATCCTTAGAGATACCCAAAACTCAAATGGAAATGGCCCTTAGCAATCTCATCCATCTTTAAAGTTGGCCCCAGTCTAAGCAAGGGAGTGGAGTAGTAGAGCTCCAGAGGTCTCTTTACCCCTGCCTGATCCTGTGAATCTACTTTGCCTGTCCCACTCAGTGTGTGAGTGGTAAGCCTCATGCTCACCGCTACGGTCTCCAGCATGGTGACAGTAACGTCTCCAAGGAGAGAGAAACTTACAAAAGGTTAGTAAGTTGTTAATAAGCTGGGCACTAAAAGAGGCTTAACATGAGCGGGAAAGCACATGAATTCTTAAAGAATCCTTGAAGCGCTGTTCAATCCAAACCCCTTTATTTATTAACTTCTGCACAAGAGAGTGTACTAATATCTGTTAGAGGAGTTTTGCTGTATTAAGATAAAATGTTCCATCATCTATATGTTTCTGGTTTTGAGTCCAGGGGCACAAGTCTGATAGGAAACTATGAGGGTTAATACTTCCTCAGTGTTTGTGAAAATGCAAGGTTTTACTGAAGGCTCCTGTCCTACAGTTATTACAACTTTTTAAATGATATAAATCTCCTTTTGTAAAGAACAAAGTGTGGTTTTCTAGCAGATTTATTAAATTGCCAAACAAAGATTAACAAAAAGTTACGTTCATTTTACAATTTGCTATAACCAATTATTTCTATTACTTAACTGACTCATAGAATCATAGAATGGTCTGTGTTGGAAAGGACCCCAAGGATCATAGAGTTCCAATCCCCCTGCCACAGGCAGGGCCATGAACCAAATTAGCATTTAATTATAAGTAACAATATATTGCACATGTAGGAGCATGACCTGTAAACCCTAGTTAACATAGCAATTTAGAAAACAGAAACCACAATTTATAATAGATCATACACACAACAAATCATTAAGACAACAGGGCTGGAGGCAGTCAGTAAAATATGTATTCATAAAACAACCAGTCCTGATTTTTTTTTCTGCCTCCTTCCCTTCACTCCTTTAAGCAGCATTGTAAAAGATGTTTTCAAAGGGACTTTCTCATGCCCAGATTCTTCTCAAAAATGTTTCTCTGCTTGATAACCTTTTAACTCTGGTCTACCCATAAATCCACTCAACACACACACTTTGAAAGAAGATTCTTTTGTGATTTGGAAAAGTTTTCACCGTCGGTACATTAGATCAGTGTAGAGGGTGAAACTGCATGCAATTTCGATGCTGCCTGCTATGCCAAATGCTGGCTTTACACTCACTGGACTACAGACATTGTTCTGGACAACGTAGGTTGCCATTGCCTGTTATTTCTATATTACTTTTCTAGCTTTTAATTTTGTAATTAATTTCCTAAGCAAGTCTTTTCTTTTATATATTGACTTCTTTATAAATTATAAATACCAGTAATTGTAAAAAGCCTCAATTTGTGGGCAGGGAAAGGACAGTTCTCTGTCTGAACGGGGGAAAAACACTCCCTCCAGCATCTAATTTCTCTGCCCTGCTTTCCCTATATTTGGTCCCTGGTTTGTTCTTCCCCTACGCTACATCTGCATCTGATGCTACTGGCATCAGAGACTTAATTTCAGGCTCTTTTTTTGTGCCTAGCTCCAGTGCCACCCCTAGCTCTTGTGAGGGCCAGTGACACAGGGGGCCTTTCTTTGGCACACCCACAGTAGCTGAGCCATGACATCGACAAAGAAACTTTCAGAGACTGGAGGCTATGGTTTTTCCAGAGACATATAAACTGAAATTTGGGAAGTAAGTTATGTAGCTATATCCATAGGTACATAAACAGAAGTTCCCCTAAAGGAAACACATTTTCTCTTCTATTTCCCTTATCTTCATAGCTTCCAACAGTCATGATAAAGAGCTTGTTACTTATTACCACTTACTAGAGTAACCTCCCTATCAAATTTCCAGTTCCATTGCTCAAATACTTGACCATACTAGAAACTCTTGATGATTGCATGAATATTTTTTTCAGAAGCAACTCATTTTGTCTTTCTGGTTTTGCCATGGATAGATATTAGGCTTTCCCCACCCCCCACCCCAACCTCCTTTCCCCCTCCAAAAAATCATACGTATCTGGAGAAAGGGTCATCTAAGACAACACATTAATCAATTTCAAATGTAGGCGCTTCAACCAATGCAGCATCATTACCTGTACGTTCCCTAGCAGTCCTTGCAAAAACAAACTTTACATTTGTCACCCTTATATTGTCTCAACTTGGGACCAAGCAGTAATGGCTCCTAATGTGATGAGTATGACATGTTGACTTCAAGGTCAGAGTTCTGAGGGACAATGCAAAGCATAATCTTCTCATTAGCACACTTTTTTCTGACTTATAAGTTAAACACAATTATATTTCAGAAATTTGTGAGCACTCCTTTCTTTGAAGTCAAACATAAAACAGCTGTTTCTTAACTCAATGTCTCACTTGTATCTCATGAAGAACACGTTCTGGTCATAGGAAAGCAGAAATAAAATTTTGTTTCTTGAACAATTATATTTCCTCAGAGTGGGAGTTGGGGGTTAAAGGAATTGTTTTCTTCTAAATCCTTTCTCCAAGGAAATACTCCAACAATTTCTGGATCTTTGTTCATCTGTATCCATTTATTACTTATTCAATTTTCTGATTGAACTATCTCCAATTTGATTCACTGTGCTTTTATTTAGGCAAAGGATTCAGGTATGTTCAGCACATTCACTATGCTGTTACTATACATAAACATTCCCCAGAGTACACAGGAACTGTTTGGTGGTATTTTACAGATATTTTAAGCAGATGGTTCTGCTGGAATCTTTACCTTGTACATTACACCTGCCAACCATTTTATTTCCTTGTTGCTGTAAATCAGTTCTATCTCACCTTGAATTTGTGCATTATCAATTTGAGGGTAGACTGAAGGTGAAACTGTGTATTTACATTATGCAGGAAACACTTTACTAAATGTTTCTCAAATCACATTCCCTATCTGCCATTAGCAACTCTACCCTCAACCTTTTACAGCTGAAAGAATTAGACATGGAATTACTGTAACTACTGGTGAAGTTACAGCTATTGGAAGGCATATGAGTGGTACAAAGGGCACAATGAAAGAAGAAAGTATTCATTTGTTCAGCTGGTCTGGGCTTTCTCAAGTAACACATACTTGTGCGTTCCTCAGTTTTTCTGTTAAGCAGCAACAATTATAATTTCCTTTGTAGAATGCTTTAAACCAACAATGAAAGACAATAATTAGTAACAGGGACAGATAGAGCACACTGTTTGCGTGGACAAGCATTCACAGCTCTCACACTCAATTTTTGTGTTCACTTTTGACAGGATTTCACTATCCATGTTTTTCATTAGCTGGATCTCTGAGGTTGTGTGGTTCAAGTCACAATTGTGCTTACATGAACCACAACTAGATTGAAAAATTGAAAGCTGGACTATGACTCAGTTATTTATCAAAGGCAGATTTTACAACAGTGTGTTTTCTTGTAAACAATCATCTGTTGGATTCTCAAATGCTCGAAGCCAAGACATGGCAATATTTAAAACAAAACACATGTGATTTCAAACGTTCTAGATATAAAGTACTTCATCCACTGAACATCACCTCAGCTTTACTCATTATTAAAAAGTTGAGGTTTATAATCTTCTGTTTCAAGGTTGACAAATAGAATAGATGGATCTCCTTGGTAGACAACTCAAACTGGAATAGACTCTCTGAGTCACATTAATTTGCTTGGTCTAAAGAAAGCATATTAAAAAGATGAAGCAACTCCCATTGGGCATGAAAAGCCAGACTGCAAGCTCAGGAAACAAGTGGTTGCCACTTTTACAAGCGTCTGAAACCAGCCTCCACCCCATGTAGTTGGGTCATGGCAGGAAACAGACTGGAAGGATTCATGAGAATGTAAAAAGAGAATGCAGTGGGGTAGTAGGAGAAAATCATCCCACCTTCTTCCTCAGTGGACTAACTTTTCTAATTAGGCATCACCAACTATAATGAAACCATCAGAGATAGAATTATGATAGGGAGTTCTGAATATCTGTCCATCTCAATACAGATACTTCAAAAATTACTCTGAAACTGTAACTTGACAAGTGTGTAAAGTTTAAACATTTCTTAATAGCTGAAGAATGGCAAAGTTTAATTTGACATCTGCATTCAGGTACATTATGAAAAGATATCCTAGCAGCCATGTCACAGAATATCTACCAGACTGCAGACCCACAGTTTCCAGCAGCTGCTATTTCATCTAGGCTTGTTTACCTGCTCACCAAAACTAGGTGAACTAAAACAAGACTGAAACATGCCAATGGAGGACTGCCTGTTCAAACTCACACATATTCGTACAACATTCATACACAATTAAACCTATTATGGACTTTGCATAACACATACTGACTTACATGTATGCTGAAAGCTTCCTGTTCAAAGTCTTAAAATAAAAATTCTCATTAACTATGTAAACAAGATGAAGTGAATCAGTCAATGTTTTCTCTTAAACATGTCCAAAGCCTCAATTAGCTCTAAAAATATTTTCATATAATTTCTTGTTATTTTTAAAAGTCTAAATGTGCACTGGGATTTTAAAAACTTTAAAAATAAAAATTAATTTCACTGTAAACTGAAGAAAGAACATGGATAAGCTTAGAGTGCAGTTCAGAAAAACCAGAAAAGGGAAATAGGGAAATGTGACCTTAATAATGTTTCCAAATATGTAAAGGGCGAGAGTCAGGAGGATGGAGCCAGGCTCTGCTCAGTGAGGGCCAGTGATAGGACAAGGGGAAATGGGTGCAAACTGAAGCACAGGAAGTTCCATGTGAATATAAGGAGAAACTTTTTCACTGTGAGGTGACAGAGCACTGGAACAGGCTGCTTGGAGAAGCTGTGGAGTCTCTTTATCTGGAGACATTCAATCCCCACCTGGATGCATTCCTGCGTGATTTAGTCTGGGTGATCCTGCTCTGGCAGGGGGGTTGGACTAGATGATCTCTTGAGATCCCTTCCAACTCCTAACGTTATGTGATTCTGTGGAATAGCCAGACCACTGATGGGTTGTAAAAAACAGAATCATGGCAGCCAGACATCCCTTATTCCATGAAGCTTGATTCTTTTCCATATTCTAAGACGACTAGAAAGACATTTTCTTCTTCTCCTTCCTTGTACCTCTCAAAGGTTCTTTGCTTACAAGCTATTGTCACCTTCTTAGAACCTTTTTCCTATTAACCTGATTTTCACAAGTTAATTTCCCCTGCCCTCAACATACCACATAGACCTACTCCGACCGCTTTGGCTTTCTACAATTCTTTACTAGGCTACTGTTGTGTGTAGCATTGATATTACAGCACAACACAAATATTTGTTACATATGGACATTAACATGACAAAACCCTTTCTCAGAAAAAGCTGAAAACCAAAGAAAGCATTTTCCTTTCATTGTATTATTTTCTCCTTTAGAAAAACCTGAGAGAAAACAAAAGCAAAAAAAAAGTAAAAAAGAAAAAAGTGAAATTACAGAAAAGACTTTTTTCCTTTAACATTCCATAGGTATTAGATTACAGCTAAAGTAAAGAAATGATAATGAGTGAGATGGATTTGCAGACTTTAATCAAGAGCAAAAATAATGTTGCGCCTAAAGGTACAGGGTATAAGTATTACAGGTTCAGTTCTCTGCTCTACTGCAACTTTCTTGCTCAGTCTTGGCTTCCCTAGCTATTAGTGTGACAGCATTACTTCCTTTTCATAGCCTTTACTTGTTCTGTGCAACTGGGCTATAAAGTTTCAGGGGCAGGAGGCTGCCCCTCAGTGCATGGTTGTACAGCTTCCATGATAAAAAGCCCTGATCTCAGGTGGACTCTGAGTGCTAGCTGAAGACAGACCACTTCACAGCTTTATATTTCAAAGATGTGTGACATGAAAAAAAGCATAATGAGCAAACAGATACAGAAATGCAAGGTGCATTAGAATTTCACCATGACATCACATTACAGTTCTTAATTAGCATTGCCTAATAATATTTTCTAGGCAGATCTTAAATTAAATTTGACCACCAAAGACTGGAGACTCTGGGGATCTGTCAGTTGGAGGCTCTGGAGATTTATCAATGGAGGCATTTCCTCAGCTTTCTGGAATACAGTTCTACACAGGGGATTAGTGGAAGTACTCCAGCTATTAGCTTCTGCTTCAGAAGACAGCATGACAGCGAAGAGGTATTATGAGAATCCATAACCTTTGAAGTTATTCCCAGCATAAAAAATCTTAAATAAGCCATGTACATAGGTCTTCAGGACCTTATATAGCTTACCTATTTTACCAAATATTTAGATAAAACATAAGTATTCACATACTCAAGAAATATTAGAAAGTATCAATTAGTCTGTTTGCATTATGCAGTTGTAGGTTGACACACTATGATCTTCTCTATTTATTTTGAATCTTTATATTTGTCATGATTTTTTTATTTAAAATACACCTTTTTTCACAACTCTGAAAACACTGCACCCTTTTTTCAGATTTTTATGTCTTCTTGAATGCAACAGCTGAAGTCTGTTGGACTTGAAAAATCCAACACAAATGAATTGCTATAAATAAACATCCACCATGTTGCAGTAACTGACCTTTGTCCCACTCTTAATGTCTCCCAAAGGTAAAGTAGAATTCACTAGCTTAAACCATTAATCACAACCAACAGATCTGAGGACAGATCAGTCTTGCAACAAATAAAGTACCAATGTTGCATTTGGTAGAAACAGGTTGCAGACTAATACTACCCAAAAGGACAAAGTTACTGCCCTGACTGCTTTAGAAGTTAAGCACATCAGCTAGTTTAAGATGTTCTTCTATCACCGGTGTTAACTTCTCAGGATTGACTCACATTCTCCTAGTAGTGCTGCCAAACTATTTTAAGACTTTTTTTTTTTTAAGTCTGATTTTGAAGTCCTATGGGAAAGATCTCATCCATTCACCCAAGGAGGAAGAAGTTTCATTTCACCTGTGAATAAACAGCTTCTTACTATCCAAATTATGAGCAAGTAGTGAGCAAGCAAAAAGTCTTACTGCACTTCTGCTTTCCATGTTCCATTCTCAAACAGGTTTTAGTTGTATTTACAAACTTTACCTTTACTGAAAAGTAGCATTTTAAAGGTACTGTTATGTATTTTCCTTAAAAAGCAGGGTTAGCTGATTGCATATCAGAGAATCATAGTTTGGGTTTGAATGGGATGACCTCGAAGATCACCCAGTCCCAACCCCTTGCCATGGACAGGGACACCCTCCACCAGCCCAGGTTGCCCAAAGCCCCATCCAATGTGCCCTTGAACACTACCAGGGAGTGGGCAGCAACAGGTTCTCTGGGCACCCTGTGCCAGGGCCTTACCACCCTCAGAGTGAAGAATTCCTTCCTGATAGCTAATCTAAATCTGCCCTCCTTCAGTTTAATATCCAGCTACTGGAATTAAATACAGCTTTTCAATTTATATATTTTTACTGTCACACATGATTTTCATTGCATTAGAATACAGAGGAGCCATTTTTAAGAGCAACAGTGCTGTGGTAGTAGTCAGAAATCCCACTACCTAACTACACTCACTGTTACACCAACACTGAAGATGCTCTCTGCTTAGAAACTTCATTTCCTTCAAGCTCTAATGAATACAATGTTTATAAACACATGAAATATAAATGAGAAACAGACATAAGTTTAAATATCAAGGCAAAGCCATGTAATGACAGCACATTGGGTGCCAAAAGTGAGTGTTTGTAACTTCCCCTCTTGTTGCTTCTTGTAATACATTGTTACAGTTACTGCTCCCTTGGCTGCAGCAGCCAGTGCAGACTCTCTTGACAATACCTAAGAATAGACATCTGAGCATCACTTGAGTTTCATTTCTTCTCTACTCTGTAAGGAGCATTTGTCAAATTATGTTTTACATAAATATGAAACAATTGCTCTATAAACCAAAAAACTATCAATAGATGAAAAATTATGATCAGAGATGCACTGGCAACTAGAATGAAACAGCTGCAACTGACTGGAGGAACTAGTGACGGCATCAGAAACAACTGTTCTCCATACTAGTGTATGTTTTGTAACACTGTCAGTTAAAAACAACCATGGGCCCAAATAAGGGCTCCAGCATAGGGGCATATCTCCGTTCTTTAAGTATGTTTCTACTTCCCAGATCGCTCAATTCAGCAGACCTAAAAAGGGGCCTGCCTCATCTGTTTTTACATCTCCACTCAACACACACAAATTTCCTCCTATTATACCGAAGCTTTTCACGCCAACAGAGAGGTTTCTCCAGATCTGACTGAGGAGTTATTGGTGGGGGGAGAGGGACTTGGGGGAGAGGGACTTGGGTGAGAGGGAAAGGGAAAGTGCTAAATAACTACTTTATGCAGATATGATGTTCTTAAGGTCATTATTCTCAGCTTTGAAACACATTTGTTTTCCTGCAGTAATTGGGTGCTACCGAAAAAAACAACAATCACAAAAATTACTCAGTGGCCTACAGGGAAAAAAAAAAAAAAAAAAAAAAAAAAAAAAAAAAAAAGCATTCTCTTTAAGGAAGGAAGAAAGAAGTCAAACCAAAAATGGTTCTTCCTGTGGTTGCCACTCAGCCTATGTTGTCAGCATCAACTATGACATACACTGGAGATACAGAAATATTTAAAGCAAAGTCAGATTCTAAAGTAATCCTGCATCGTTTATAATCTCATACTGGACTTTCTCACAGACCAACCCACAGGGGCCAGAACAGTTTCCACAAAAGAGATTTTAAAATAAGAATAGAGGGAGGCATTGTGACCTCCAGAACATAAACCAGGACATAAAAATCCAGTTCCAGGTTTGACATTAAAAATTAATGGGAAAAGGTTGCTGCTGTGAATAGGAAACAAACAAACAAACAAAGCCCCACAACAGAAAAAACTAACACACTCAAAAATCCCTGACACTTGAGCCTCAAAGTGCTTTGGTTGCCACCCAAAACCAGAGCAAAACCCTGCATGTTCCAAACTCTAGTTTATTGTCTATTCTTTTTAAATTAGCAAGGCAGCTGTCATAATGTAAGCCCTGAAAGAAAGATGTCCTCAGGAAACAAGTGGAAAAGGAAAGTAAAAAATCTTAACTTCTCACACTTGATTTATTGATGAGCTTTGCTTTTGACACACACCACTCACTCTCAAAAGGTTTGTGAAAGTTAAATTCCAAACAAGGCAAAGTGAAGCAACAGAGAAATCATACCTTCTGTTGCTGGATATTTAAATGCATCAATTTATTACCTGAATCCACTTTTCTTATTTTGTTACAGAATTTCTAGAGACAGCTGGTACCTTAACAGCTGTATGTTATCAGATTCTTTAACTGACACTAGTACTAAATTGGATCAGGGGGACCTATAACTAATCATGCACAGAATTAAACAGGGTTAACTGAAAATAGCTTTCAGTAGGCTAACAATAAATAAGGAGAAATTAAAAGAAGGAAAAAAATCTACCCTCTTTCTTTCATATTCAGAAGCTTCAGGGATTGCGTACATAATTTTTGTAAAAAAAAAATCTTTCTTTTCCTTTTTGTGTTGTATCTTGATTGTAGCACAGTTTAACTCACTGACCTGTACCAAATCAAACTCAATGAATGATATATGATACCAATATGGTAGCATATTGATTCCAATGATCTGTGTGTGTAAATGCAGAAAAACTAGTTTGGAAGCTGAAGAAACATGCCTTATGTCACTCTGAACATATCCTACTAATCTAACATCATGAAATATATTTAAAATAGAGTTTTCTGAAGGAAAAGACTAAAAAAATTATTTTGAAATTTAATTTAACTAACAATCACCACACTTTATACGAATACTATCCAATGTATTTATATTGCTACAAATTATTCCATTTCAGCACCTGCAGACCAGAGAAATGAGGTATAAGAATTTTAGCATTTTTATAAGAAAATAAGCCTGACAGCTCTAATATCATGGTTATGATTATGGGGGTTTTTTTCTTAGATTTCTTAGGCTTTTTCTAAGAGAACCCTATGGCAGTTAACTTATTGTGACAGAAATGTTGTGAATAGCTTTGACAGACAGGAATCTTCCAATGAGAAGGTTGCACACTTAGCTTGGATCTTCCCTTGTCTGATTAGACAGAGAATATTTCACAACAATTGGCTCTAGTCACTGACTGATTTTCATTCCCAAATACCTGTCATCACCGTCACTGATGCATTCAGGAAGAGCAAGACTACAGCCAAACAGCATGATGTGTTGATAGCAGCTGAGACGATTGAGATAACTGAAGAACTTCAGGAACTTTTCCATTTCAATACTTTTGACAATGGAAAAAACTGAAGTTATAGTGGTGTAGTTATATGGCAGCATTTGGCACTGGCTGTTGGTGATATTTATGCAGGCACCTGTGGAATCAAAACAATATATTTAGAACAAAAGTATCACCATTTAATAGTTAGTTCAAAGCATATAATGAATTGACTTGTCAGTACACATAACATATAAAAGCAGTGTCTCACAGATATGATGACATTCCATAATGCTATCGTGATACTGTCAAAAGATAAGTATCTGAAAAAAGGACTCTTGAAAAGCTTGGTAGTTTAGCTTGGAAAATCAATTAAACTCTTAATATTTTCACAGTCCTCACTCTCTACAAAACTGAATTAGAAATAAGACAACATTAATTTCTTTCCGACAGAAGTTGAATAAATACACTGTAAGAATAACCCAGATACAGACAACTTATACTAAAACTAAGAACAGAAGTCATACAAAAAAATAAGGTTAATTGGGTTCTGAAGCTGCTCTGCTTTAGGTGTTTATTCCATAGAGTTTCTCTTTATGCTACCATCCTACTTTGTAGCTGGCTTTCCGTGCAAACCTGTTTACCTGCTTTTCCCAAGGTGATACTCCACAGACTTTCTTCTCTGTCCTACCAGCATAGAATTTTTTGATTTACATGTTGAACATCTACCCTCTCCTAAACTGTTGTCCCACTATTGATCTACCAGAGCAACCTTCTTCTGGTAACACCCCGCCACATGCAGTAGGCCCTCTCAGCTATGCATGAGGGGTTAGGATTAGCTTCCTAAATTAAGTTCATAAGAGTGAGTTTCATCAGCCATACACCAAATTCAGAATTTTCATCAAGAGCAAACTATTAAAATCTAATATTTATGACAGCTCCCTAGTTTGATGAAGGCCTTTCTAAGGCCAACCAGTGAGGCTCTGGCAGCACTTTTTTTCCTGTGCAGACCATATCCACAGGGAATATAAGCAGGGACTTCAGCCTATTCTCAAGATCAGATTCTGCCACTAATCATGCTGTAAACAAATTAAACTCATGCTGAATGGCCATCCTCACCCTAGCCTTTTGAGCATATTCAAGCCTTAGCACTTCTGTTCTCATTATCTGAGCAAACTGGACATAGGTAGCACTGAATGGGGTATATCTTTTCCATTCTTAGACATTTTGAGACTGGCTTCTTCCAAGAATTGTGTGGGTCATTTACACCTTGCAATCTGATAAAAGGTGAAGATGTAAAGCACACTCTTCCTCACCTTTCAATCTAGACACAGTCTTCACCATCTAAATGCAATAGTAGCAAATTCTGGTATCTATGGACTAATACAACCTCACAAAAAAGTAGAGAAAGCAAAGCACAATGAAGAAAAACTTCATTAGAGCTATTTCAAGTTGCAACATCTTTGAAAGGATGAACAAAAAAGCTGAGTTTCAAATTTTATCTAGACAAATTCTAGACAAATTCATTTATCCCAAATTTTTCAGTGCCTGGTAAGTACAAAGTTCCTCCCTTTGTCATATCCCACTCCAGAAATCTTAAAAAATAAAGAATTGGATCCTGCCCCACTGAAATAATAGCAAGTCTCTCCCCTCATTCTAATCAAGCCAAAACTATGTCAACAAATCCTCAGGTTAAGATTCCCTCCCCCCCAGTACTGCCAACAAGAAAACTTAGCACCAGTGTACACTGATTTTCTGCTACAATCTCACTCCCACAGTAGAGTGACTAAAAGATCAGTTCATCCATGAATCACATTTTTCCATATAATTCAGGGACAGATTCCCCATTCAGAGTTAAAAGTAAACACTGGGTGATAAGAAAAAAAGTGGTGAGCCTCCAGATCAAGTGAACTTTCACAACTGCAGCAAGCAGTTTTCAGAAGTGATGATACGAGTTAGTACCACACACCAGTGATTGGCAGTGCAACTTCTGATGTTGTACAGGTATTTTTGAAAAATACCACCAGGATGATCATCAAATCTACTTGTTAGGCTGTAAGACCAAAATCTGGAGACATTAAAATAGATTTCCAGGGAAAAGAGAAAAAAGGTGGGGGGGATGGGAAGGAAATTCACTTCAGAATCATAGTTTTCTGTTAAAAGATACCATCTCCTTAATGACTACTACTCACTTTGTGACTTCTTCACAGTATTTTGACCTGCTGTAGAAATAGAATATCTCCCTCCATTTTTTTGCATTGTATTTTTTTCTTGAAAAAACTGATTGCCATTTATTTGTAGTGCACAGATTTTATTCTTGTAACATATTTATGGCTTGGGAAAGCTTAATAATGAAACCCAAAAGTTCTGATTTGAAAATTAAAAGTATTGAGGCTTTTCCGCAGAAATTTTTTAAACTGCTAACCTCCCCAGTTCTCTCTTGCCTAAGTTCTTTTGCTGATGCTGGGACTGTATTTTCAGTAACTTTTGCAATATTAGGACCATAATCCCACAAAAATTCTGAGTCTCCCCCATCCACAAAATTTCACACTAGAGTTATTTAAATAAGTCAAATTATCCTAAAGTGGGTGTGCGTGGGTGTGCACACAGGTCTTGCACAAGTGAAATTTCTGCCAAATAATTCACAAAACCATCCCATATGTCCTGAGGCACAATTGCAAAATATTCCCTGTCGTGGCATGTGCCAATAAGCAGTGATGTTTCGGCTGCAATCACGTGTATGGGCTGGTTTAGACATTTTAAAGTTCACTCAATCCTGACAGAGAAGCCCAACGGTTCCCTGGAGCTGTCCGATCTGTTAGGACTACTCAGTGTCAGGACGACCCAGTACTGAACTCAACATTCATGGCCAAGAAGATGGAATTTTATAGCACTTACACAAGAACTTTTGTAACAGAGATGGAAGGAGAGACTAAACCCAGGACCTGTCCTCACAACAAAACCATGATCTATCTTCAATTCTGTGAATCCTCTGCTCCTGTAAAAGGTCATCAGTTCAGTATTCATGCCGAGTACCTCCATATCCCAGAACACTTCTGGAAAGCAGGTGCCTGGGTAAGGACCTCATCTTTTTAACATGGGTCCTCATCCACCTCTTCTGGTTTTTGTTCCATCATTCACACAGCAAGTTAGTTACAGTGCACCAGGTGAATGTCCCACACCCTCCACACCTCTGGGTCAAAAAGCATAATTTCGGGGTAATAGCAACTGTTGTATCACAGCATTATATATATCCCAGATTATCACTGCAGTACTAACAAGTGCTATAGTTTTAAAAACCTCTAGTAAATTAAGGAAAGCCACCTTGTGTTTGTACACATTTGGTACTGCACAGGATATATCAGCTCAGGAACAGTCCCTCACTGGCTCGCTCATGCCCCATGGAGCTGCAGAGCACAGATCCATGCTAGCCCACACAGCAGCAGCAGGCAGACATATACTTATTGCTTTGTAGGGAGCCTGTCAGGTTCCACACAGCTGCATAAGGTGGTCATACTGTAACACATCATTTCATAGCCAGGTGTTTTACCTAAACTGAGACCACAGAAAACTCAAAGATTTTCTACTCTGATCATTTGCACAAAACAAGTCCCTCCATTAATTCTTGCATCAAGCCCAATAGCTTGTGATAGATGGAACATACCTTTCAGACAGACAAGTCTGCTCAGTGCCAAACTGTTCTGTACATAAGCAAACAGTGATACAGACACAGCATTCTACAGAGCAAGGAGTAATTTATTTTAAAGGACATTAAAAGTAGGAGAACAGCTATTAAAATACAAGCAAAAGGGACTGCTTATTTACTGAGTAGGTATTTAAATAAAAAGATAAGAGATAAAGTAAAAATATGTTTTAGTAAGAATAGCAGTATTCTTTTTTCCCTTTTCCCCCCAAATAAACAGAAAATCTAAATAATTACACTGACAAACAGCCACAGACATAAGAAAAGAATGCACTAAACCTCAAAATGCATAAATGTTCTACCATATTGTTAAATTTTGCTCCATATGTACAAGCTAAGTGTGTTTTATAAACCATGTGGTCCTCCAGTGCCAGAACGCTAATCTGACTGATGGTTTAGGATATTAGTGCTAAACATGTTACAAACAAAGCAGGAAACAAAACAGAGAAGACGATAAATGCCACATAAGCCTCAACCTATTTACTTCTTTTTCCCCATAAAGACTCATTAATTGTGGGGAATAGGAGGCACATAAACTAGTGTTGGCAGTACCTGCTGGGGGAAAAAAAAGAGCAGTGAATAGGAATAACATCATGTAAAAAAGCTGTTGATCAGAACAGCATGGTTCCTAATTATATGGGTCATTTCTGACATTCATCTAAATTAAGTGTTTTCTGTTTATCACTGGCTATTGCCAGATGGACTGAACTGGTAAAAACGGGCTGCCTTCTACTCCAACAATTGCAATGTAAGGCTCTGGTTTAATATTCAGTGCTGCTGAAACTAATTTAAACAACACATTTTCCCTTTCACTCTCTCCTCTTCAGATTGTTCCCAGATTGCACTACCTATAGGCAGCATCTGCACAAAGAGAACTGGGCGAGAGGACTGAGCTGACTGAAAATAACCACCAACATTCTTTCCTTAAAGACAATGTTTAAGACAGTCCCAAAGAAAAGGCAGCCAGAACTGCAGCTTATGCTTGATTAATCTATTTAGTTTTAAAATGCTCAACGATGATAAGGTCATGATTTTTCACCCAACAGCGGTTGTCACTTCTGGATGTTTTTGAGGCCATGCAATGAACTAACCCTAGGCATAAGCCTGCCTGCAAAAAACCCAGACTTTTCTCTGCTCTCCTGCACAAGGTGAAAAAACAAAATATTTCACTTGAATCACTGGATTGAATAGCATTTTGGCAGCAAAAACATTTGTTCTAGGATAAGAGAAGGGGCAGTGTAGTGGCAGGAACCAGTGGGTAGGATTAGGCAGCTGAAGCAATGCCTTGGCAGAACATGTCATCACTGCCCAGCACCATAAAGCACTTTGAAAGGGAGGTCTGTTTGCATTGTACCATCAGCCAAGTCCTGTCCGATGAAAAAAGAAAAAAAAAAAGCTTCTTTAAAATGGATTAATAAATCTGGCATTCTGAATGGATCCATTTCCTAACTTGCACTATAAAAACAGATGTGGGCATCAGCCATTTTAAATGTAACACAGTTAAAGCTAATGTGAGCTGGCCTAGATCCTAGTTGGGGTATATTTTTACTAGGATTATCATAACAGACCTACAAAACAAGCCTCTGTCTCAGGTATGTAAAGCATAACATGGTACACAGGAGTGCTTGAGGAAAGTATGCAGCCTTACTTTCATATCCTGGGTCAAGCTTGCTGATATTTCAATTATAAAATAATTTTTTAATCAGAGGACCCTTTACAGAAAATCTTTAAGGATCTTATGGCAAATGAAGCAGTGTTCAATTTGCAGCAGTGAGCATCACGCACTTCGTGACAGGACTTAGCTTAGTACACTCAGAACTGTGTTGCACATTTGCAGTAAAACCTCAGTAAAATCAAGGGAAAATAACACTCACCTGGCTCTTTCATAGTAAAAGCTCTACCAACATGGAATGATATTTCAACTAAAATACCTTGACAATTTCTAGGAATCCCATTAAAAAGAGCAAAACCAAAGCAAATTCATCCTTTCTAAGTTAAAAACTTGTCTAATTTACCAACAGCAGCAATTTGCAGACTTTTTGATATGGGAATGACCTTAAGCAAGTAATTTGTTTTTTCCAATCCCAAAACACCATGTTCTTCTGACTTCAAAAAGATCTTGTGATTTCACGATCTCATATATGAGGCATAAGAAGCTATAGAACGCCTTTTTTACCTCCTCTGTCCTGTTGCTACTGAACATCCAGATTGCCATGGACTTTTGCTCCACATGAAAGAGGCACAGCACTGCACCTACCATCTGATCTTTACAGCAAGACTTCTTTCCCAAACTCATTACTGTCTTCAAAAACGTTAACACCTCTTTTAATTTTCTGTGACATTGTGATAAATTTTTCATTTCAATTAAAACCAAAGATGGACAGACTTTCTTGGCCTCCCTCCAGCTATGAATTTCTCATGTTCAGACTGCTTGGGAGTAAACATCTGATACTGCATTTCAGACGTTTTCTCCATCACTCAGGAAAAGCACCCCACTAAGTGATTTTTCTTCTGACACACGTCCATAGGTGCCAGGAACTAGGATCTACCCTTTCGATTCTGCCCAGGAGAAAAACTGTTTACAAACTGTTTTCTCCTTAGTTAAGTAACAGGAGTCAAAATCAAGTATTTCACAACAAAAGCACAGTCTTCAATTTTTTTCACATGAATGCTAAGTCAAAAACATGATTTCTACAACTCATGGCAGCCTCTGTTTCCTGACACAAGGGACAGCTTGGCTCCTGAGCACATACACCGGCTGTCTGTTCCCTTCTAGACACATTCTCAGGCTCTTTCTTGCATTTTTTCAACACTTGTAGAAAAGTTGCATATTTTTTCTCTTATAGGACACATTATGCCATAACAGAAAACATCAACCAATCCTTACAGAACAACATGCAGTCATATTACGCTACTGAGGAGAATAAAAAGCATGTAGACACATTCTGGAGGAAAAAGGCCAATGTTTCTACAACTAGGAGGAGTGCTTCATTGAGTGCTCATTTAACCCTTAGAAAAGTACAGTTAAATGCAGGATAACAGGCCTTAAGTCTTTTTTTTTAAATTTATTATATGATAAAAGAATAATGAAACTGTAGTAGTACCAGTGTGGTGCTTATAAGCTTTTAACATTACAAGAAAATAAGATCTGAAGGAAAAGATAATTTGAATTACAACTGATATATATATATAGAATAAAGTAATAATGCTGATAAGCATTTCTGTCAAAGGAAAATTCAGGCAATATATTATAATAGTTGATGAGTGTGTCCTATGGTCTTGACAGTTCCCCCAATGACTATCATGACTACCCTCCAGGCAAAAGCTGTATTAAGACTGTATTAACTACTCTTCTGTTTCTTGTGGATGTAATTTTTTCTCATAATTAAAAATAAAATCTAGATATAATTCCTCTTACTTTATTTCCCTGGGCTTTGCTTCCTCTTACATGGTTTAGAGTGAGAGGAAAACTTGTGGGGTTTTCTCAGCTTCCTCAGAACTAGGTATAGGGAGGGAGGGGGGCTGCAGGGGGGGCCCTGTGAGGGTGGGGTAGAGCAGATGGGAATTAAGGAGTGAAGTTGAGCCTGGGAAAAAGGTGGAGTGGAGGGAAGGTGGTTTAGTTTTTGTTTTTCACCATCCAACTCTATTTTAGTTGGCAATACATTCAATTATTTTTTCCAAGAGCCTGTTTTGCACCGGATGGTAAATGGTAAGTCACCACCCTGTCCCGCTCAACCCAAGAGGTTTTTCATCTTATTTTCTCCCCACACTGTCCTGTTGAGAGTAGAGAGTGAGAGAGTAACTGGCTGGATACCTGGCTGCCCCTGAAGGGCAACCCTCCATAGTTTAATAAAAATAGTCTTTCTTTTCAAATTCAAGTAACATGAAATGATAATTGAAAACTGCATAAGAATTCTACAAAGGATATTTAGTTTTCACTCAGGCACTGCTGTACTTTTTAAATCTTTTCTTTAGCTAGCCCAGATCCCACTTAGCCACATCAGATTTGGCTACTATGTGCTTCTCACTGCATGAAGGTGCCCATGACAGGGAAGATAAACCCCATGCCAATCAAGCAGACCTTGAACCCCAGAAGTTCTCAATTCTTCCAAAAAGTACTCCACTGGCTATTCTGCAGCTGTTTGTGTCAGGACATATTTTGAATCACAGCATGAAATCAATAAAGAATCTTCATAACCAGATTGGCCATACTACTCAAAACATATCGGTCAGTCTAAGACACATTTTTCTTCATACCTTCAGGTTGAATCCAGTTCACTAGGTTTTGTTTTAAATCAGTCAAAGATATTTTTTAATTTCTTTTTCTGCCTTCCCTTAATATTTCCCCTTCAAGACTTCTGAAAATGCTTCTCTCAGACATCTGTCCTAAATTTGCTATTGTAAATAGTGAGACAAAGAATGCATCTCATTTCTTCAACAATTTCAAGCTTTTCCGTGTCTGAATGATTCTTGCCATCTGTTGGGAGACTCCTGCTGTCTTCTCCTCAGAATCTCTCTTATGCTAGATGCAGTGGAAATTATTCTTTAAATGACTTAGCCTCCTATGTAATTACATTTCCTTTCATTTTCCATCTTTACCTCCCCTTTACTTTCTGTATTACAATGTCAGCTTCATTCTACAATTTTGTATTGTCAATAAAGCTCCTATTTGCAGGTAGAGCGTGTATGTCCCTATTTATACACTTTCTCCCCTACCCAAGACGTAACAATCATTGCTTATAATGAGTGCATATTACCTTCAATAATGACTGCAATTACAATGAGCACGATTTACCTTTCAACACATCCCACCTTGCTTACATTTCTTTGTTATTTTCTTGTACTTGGATTTCATACAACTTTTTCTGCAATTGAAGACTTACGGTTTAGATAAGATTGTAAAAAATTGTTTACACAAGAATTTTAAAAATACTTAAGAGGGTGGAAGATATTCAGATACAAATAATTTATGCCTACTTTAAAATTCACAGTAACTGGGGTGTTCTGTTGCATTGTTACCTTTGGCCTAAAGATCAATTACTGACACCTCAGTTCCATTTTTTTTCCTCATGGAATGCTGAAACACTTAGACTACAAAAACTGCAAATGCATTTTTATCTAAATAACATCCTAAACAGCTGCTGTAACCAGGGGACCCAGTCATCCTTCCAAAATTAAATCTGAGAGGATGACATTTGCTTTTTATGAAGTTCAAATTTATACATGTTAATGAAATCATTACAAATTTAAAAAAAAAAGTGTTCTTATCTTTATTTGCCTGTATATTTTGAAGCACATATTGGAGACTGCCATATCAAGATATACTCTCTTTCATTTGATATCCAAAATGGAACATCTAGTTCAGAAAGGTATTGAACATACATAATGCCCAAAGTCTGAAATTAAAGCTTCATCTAATTAGAGGTTCACTACTCCAATAATCATTAATTGGATGCCTCAAATCAGAGGTCACAGGTTCCAGACTCTCTCTGGCAGACCATGGGTCATTAAGGTAATTCCTAAATTTGGTATTGTGTTGGAGAAACTGCTTAAAACTCTTCATATCATTACATGTGGGGATAAAAAGGTAGCCATAGACTAAACAGACATTTTTTTCAGAACTGAGCAACAGCGGACACCATTCAAATCAACAGTACTAAAAGCATCTTTTAGGCATGTGCTGAAGTGCTTTCTGGATAGGGATTGATTTAGCATATGTTCAAGTGTTCTGAACAGTTGCCTTCCCTTTTCAGAAATGTGTCTCTTGACCTCTGTGGCTCCTTAAGATTTAATGTGAGCCAAGAAGATATCATAATACTAGACAAATAAAAATTGAAAAACAAAAACAAACAAACAAAACCTTCCTAAAGACACATTCTGAATTCTCCATGACAAGGAAAGTGGTGTGAAAGAAATTAAAGTAACACAATGAATGAAGAACAACTGAACACCATTTACTCATCCCTGGTTCCTGTTAGGATTGTTTCCAATTGCACATATTCCTTTTGTATCTATTGATGTACATTGGCATAAAATCAAAACAGTATTTCAAACTTCTACTCAAACTGATGTGTAAAGAAGAACATCGTGTAGATAATACATGTAATCTGCCTTTGATCAGCTCAAAACTTCTGCTAGGAAAATAGACACAATTCACTTCTGCAACTGTATTAAGTATTTCAGGATATCTGGATAGGAGTAATTTTAAGAGCAATCACATGCAAAAATCAGTATTTGTAGTCAATAAGAGGCTTACTTTATATGATTCTGATGGTTCAAAAGCATTTATTTCTGAAGTTTCAGTCTTTAGAACTTTTAGCAGCTCCTGTGTAACCAATGCATTTGGTGCTCTCATCCTGTTGTATAGCAACACAAGCATGTAAACTTGGGCATAGAACAAGTAATACAAATGTAGTTAAGTGATGCTTTCTTAGAGCACAAGTTCTCAAGCGTTTTCATAATAGAGGCCACATTTTTATGGATTCTTGCACACGCCTCCTTTCCCCCAGCTGTGTTTCTCATGCCTTATCACAATTTTGTAACATCCCTAAGGCAGTTACAGCACTTGATTTCTACCTGCTAAAACAATGTCCTTGGACATTATGTCACAGTGATGATTTACTTTTACAATCTCACCCCAGCTATTTACCAAATAGCCCAAAGGTTTCTTCACTGATGTACACCAGAGACCATTTTCTATTGTCTTACAACTAAACCCAAGGTCCCCTTACATAACTAAAGCGTTCCTTCACTATATATATTCTTTCTAAAAATGTAGCATAAAAAGCTATAGTTTGAAAATTTAAATTAATCTAATTCCAGAGATGGAATTTAAGTTCCACCTCTGAAAGATGGAAATTTACCAAGGAGTAAATTCTTCTACAGCTACCTTTATCTAATCTGATACAAACTACAACACAGGTTATTTGCCAAAAGCAGTCACAAGATCAGTGTTCAGTTTGTCTCTTACTTACATCTGCTCTCCATTAAAGAAATGCTAAAACTGTAAGGGGTTGCCCTATCACAACCAAATAAGAGGGACAGATACTCCCAATCTTAGGTTGTTCTGATGATTCAATTGGTCACTCTAATGAGCAAGTCAACAGAAGTGCCTGTGGAGGGAGAAAATATTCTAGAGCCATATCATATTGCTTAGAACATTAATCATGCTTCATGAGCCATCCATTTTGATTTGTTATTCACTAGATTACCAGAACTCAAATATCCACAAACTTCTTCCCACACTGCATATATTTTAAAACAGATAGGTCATTTTTCTTCTAAAACATGAAGATCTGTCAAAAAAATCTCACAAATTTAATTTTAGCAAACTGTTTTTTCTATAAAACATTGTCATGAAAAAGAGAATACACTTTCAGTACTTTGAAACAAGGTCTTGTCAGCAAGGACTCACACTGAAACAGGCTTATCTTAAGGGACTGCAGCCCATGCAGAGAACCCACAAGAGCTATTCTGGATGGAGTGCAGCCAACAGGAGAGACCCCAGTCTGGGACAGAAAAGAGGTGTGAGGAGGAAGAAGCAGCAGAGAGGAACTGCTACAGACCAACAACAAACCCCATTCCCCACTGTGTCGCTCACAGTGGGGAGAAAGAAGAAGAGTTAGGAATAGAGTGAAGTTGAGCCTTGGAAGAAGGATGAGGTGAGGGAAGGTTTTTAAATTTTTTGTCTTTGTTTCTCACCATCCAACTCTATTTTTAATATATTCGATTCATTTTCCCCAAGTCAAGTCTGTTTTGCCCATTACGGTAATAAGTGAGTGATCTCCCTGTCTTTATCTCAGCCCATGAAGTTTTACATCTTATTTTCTCCCTCTGTGCAGTTGAGAAAGTGGAATGAGAGTGACTGTGTGGGCATCTGGCAGCCAAGGTCAATCCACAACAATATTCTCCAGTCAGCTTAAACATCTACTTTGAAAATAAAAGTGTTTGTGTCACAATAGACCCTATGTTAAGTAGAACTAACATGTGAAACTAGTTATTATCCAGAAATTACATAAAGATAGTAGCAAGTGCTACATAACTTGACTTCGAATATATTTTATCACTAGTAGGTAAGTAAATCCTTATCTGTGCCAAAAGGTACCAAACCTTTCATGTGTGTAAGAGCACAGAAAAAGAAAGAACAAGATCAGTCATGAGATTTATATTTGGAAAGTATGTACAACATTCAAGGGCTGGGACAGCTCAAGATGTCTTCAAAGCCACTAGGTTTGTAAGATCTTTTGCTCGAATTGAGATCACTCCTTTTTAAACTGCTGAAAGAAGACACTACTTCAGTAATTTGCATGTAAGTTTGGGTTGTCAAATAACTGTGTTGCGCTGGACTCCATTAAAAATGCTAAAAATACCACAGGCAAAATTGATAACATGAGTTCCTGATGCCTCTGAAAACTAAAACAAAAGTTTAGCTAATTGACCTTGTTCAGCACATCCTTTGTAGGCTTGCTTCTATAAGAACCAACCTATGGTTAATTCCAGTTTGACATTCAAAGCATTTTGCTTGGAGTCATCTTAAGTGTTTTGAAAGCTAAATTTCAGAGAAAAACAAAACAAAACACATATTTTGTAACATCCACGCTGACTTGATCTTTTGCCCTTCTAAAACCGCCAAAACCAGAACAGATGAATTCCCATCTAGCATAGGAATAAGTTCACCAGTGATAGAATCATCACTTCCACAACATTTCTGATTTCCTTTGCAACTGACTATGGTTTAGTTGCACCATGGAAATTGGAAGCTCATACCTAAAACTCTCCGTTAAGCATTCAGGAAGTGAAGGAAAATACAGTGCAAATAGTTAACTCTACACTGTTGTAAAAGCACAATATTACAAGCAACTGTCAACAGTCAGGTCACCATTTCCAACAGTCTCTCTTGACAAGACCAAAATTTCATTGAGGAGCTGACAAATAATTCTGTCTCAAGACTACTACCACAGTCAATAAATTTTTGGTAAACACTGTGTCTGTAGCCAATGCAAAAGAAAAAGCGTGTGCAAACAGCTATACCTCCAGCACTGAGTTACAAACATGACAAAGGGACAGAAAAGAGTGTAAAAAGAAGCTTCCCATCAATCTGTCAAAAATAAAACTTTCTCCCTTGCTAGAACTAAGATTCTCTACAGTACGCTGCAAAATGAAACAAGGATTAAGAAGCACTTAAGTAAAAGCACTAATAGCTTTAATTTTAGGAAATTATGGGCTCAAACGATCCCAGAAATCTGGTTTATCAGAAGCACTTTACACAGTAAATGTAACGTCTTCATCCCTAAAGAAAGGCTTTCCAGGAGTGTCTTACTGCAGCTTCAATACAGCACAAATACAGATCCTCAAGAGTAGCATTATGTTTATTACATTTACATGTGGGTAGACATTTAACAAATTCATGTCTCCTGAGGGCTCACACTCATGTTTCAGTAACAGCCAAAGTACCCTAAAGACATAAGCAAGACACTGTCCAGTAAGTCCCTCACAGAAGGTCATGACTTTTCTTAGGTCAACTGACACAGTTAGAAAAACATTTCACAAGACAATTGAATTGATGCAATGGTGCAATACTGCTTCATCTAACAATGTGCCCTTGCCATTTCCTTTAGAAAACTTTTTCTCCAAACCAGCCAAGAACTAATTCAGCCAAAGTTAGAGCTGAGTCAGCTCATCAAGGAGACAGCAAACACCAGCGCATAAAAAGAAGTGTACAGCACTGTAAGACTCTGAGCAAAGGTAATGGGGACACCCTCTCAGCACCACTAACCTCTAAATGAAGCCCAGATGACTCATAATAGCTCATGTCGGAAGAGGGAAACCAGCTTTTGAACCCCATCTGCAGATTTGAAATAGAAGTCAGGCTCCCAAGACGAGCTAAAAACAATTGTTCCACATTTAACTTCATTCAGCTAATGAATTATACAATTTGAAAAGAATGAATGATTCTCAACTCCCCCTTGTGCTCCACAGGTACCAAAGGGAGAGGTGATAAGGCTACTGACCACCTGCAGTAGAGAGAAAACCATTTCATTATCTCCCAGGTCACAGAGGGGTGATTAGCCATGGGGGAAATATAACTCATTTTAGGACAGAGCTGAAGTGTTATCTTAAATAAGTTCAGGGCAATCTGTACCAGCTGCTGTACTGTGCAACACCACATTCAGTCTGCACCAGACACTTCTTGCTCAGAGCTTAATGCAGTCATAAATTCTAACTCTCTGTTATTCCCTGGACAAATGAATATTGTAGAAGGCTGGAGTCTTCATCAAGACACCTCATTTTTTGGAGCCCCAATTCTTTCACCAAGGCACTTCCAGATGCTACCCTTCTTGTCTGAGGTACGTACTTCCTTCTTTAATCCCTTGGGCAGGCCTATCTGAGAGCAGGTAAACTCCTTAGCCAAAGCTGAGGCTGAACACCTACCTCCTATGAGGTGTGAGCAGGCCTATATTCCAGATTTGGTACTTTGATTAGTCATTTCGTAATTATAGGATTCTTTAATCAAATTGGAGACATAGTTTTATTAAACAGAAGGCACAAAATGAAATTAATTTTAAGATTAGATCTATCATTAGAGACTATTTTCCATGGCTTTTGTCAAAATAAAAAGGAGAGGGAATTAAAAAATGGTAGCTTCCACAGGACCCAGACAGGCATCCAGATGTTTGTGGCTGCTTGGGGTTTTGTGTTTGGTTTGTTGTTGTGGGGGTTTTTTTGACAAACATGTTTTCAATAAGTGAAAATGAATGCTAGTTTGATTGACAACATTTAATTATGCATCAATACTGTTATGTTCAAAACAAAACACCACAGTGGTTTGTAAAACATTTCCAATAGTTGAGATACACAACAGGTTATGAATAGGTCAGCATAGAAATAATCTGTGCCTAAGCTGTCCCAGTTGTCTCTGGTTAATTATCTTTCTAGAGCAGCTTTCAATAAGAAATTAGGATGATTTTTTCCAAGTCTAATCTCACAATAATAATTCATGCCTACCTCACTTACAGACAAAATTAACACACCACACCCCTCCCTCTGAAACCTGTCTAGAAAGTAAAAGCAGAAGACAGCACAACACTTATCAAGCAAAACACTACAGGAAACATATTTTGCAAACTACAGTTTCCTACATAGCAGCTTAAGATGTGGACACTGATCTTTAAAGCCCTGGTTAACTAAGGACTGATCAGTCTAAGAAATTACTATTTTCCCTATGGAAAATTCCCACAACATTTTATCAGAGGAATGCATGTGCTTGTTTCATTACAGATAGGTAGTCACTATAAAAGATCATTTTGGTTATCCAGAAATACTGTAGCCTAGATCTTTGGAATTTGACAGGATATTTGGCATGATATACAAATTCCTGGGCCCTTTCTTTATTCTCAGGGCCTGCTACTGACTTTCCCATCTACATCACTGGAATTTTCTTTAGAGTGTCATATTTTTTAAATATTCTGTAGTGGCCTAACACTGTTCCTGCCACCAGAATGCTTCTGTTCACAGACAAGGCTACCTACCTACACTAACGGAGTTACTACCCAGACTTCCAGTTGCACTATTTGATTGTTGTGTGAACAAAGAAGAATGTTGGCAAACTTAAAGGTCAACCCCCACACCTCCTTTTTTTTTTTTTAAATGTTAAAAAGATTATATATAAATAGAGGTGTTTCAGAGCGTAACAGAACTATGATGATGTTGTCGATAACTCTACATCTTTTCAAGTTGCATTCAAATCTTATGCACACGATGCTTGCAAGTTGCTTGTGCAAACTGAGATTCCTGAACCCTTGTACTTCAATTGCTCTCCCCAAAATAGAAAGTCTATTTATTTCTTTCAGATAATTCCACTAAAAAAATAAGATATTTTCCTTCAATGTTCTCTTTTATAGCTTCTTGGTTTCTTACCTATGATGGTTACTTAGAAAGAAACAAGTTTCCCTCTGAAAATTAGGACAAAATTTTCTCAAATACCGTTAAACAAGCTCTAATGTTAAAGCTCTTTCAGCCATGCAAGATGCTTATGTTCTACTCCCTATGTGCAAATATTTTATGATCATAGAAATAACTGTTGAAATATTCCTCCGGAGGTTCCTAGCCAACCTGCTGTCCCAACTGAGACTGCCACCAGCACACTACCATCCATGACTCTGGCTGAGTTTGGAAACACCCAAGGATGGAGATCTCGCATCCTCTGTGGGCAACAAGTTTTAATGCAGCACTACCCATTCAGTGAAAAAGCTTCTCCTCATTTCTAGTCTGAACTTCTGCTGGCTTGTTTCATTGGAGAATATCATTAGGATTTTTAAAATTATCAGTCATAATAAAGGTGAGAAAGATTTTATGTATGGATAGTGTCTACATTAATTTTTAACTGTAGTGAGATATTTACCACTTTCTCAAACTCCCATCTCTAAAACTTCAATTCACAGTATTCTTTATGTTGTTCTTGCATTTCACTCAATTGTGAAAGATGACAGTCAATCACTTTCTGTTATATCAATACTTTAACCTTTCAACCTCTGGACAAGAATTTAGATCTTAGCATTTTATATTAATGATGGCTTTATACTCACACCTGGCTGCACTCTATCTAATATAATCCATAACAGAACATGCAGAAGCATAAAGCAGATCAACTTTAATCAAATATAAAATCACATGCTGCCACCAGATGTAAGGTATACCTTTGAAACAAAGTGGCCAATCACAATGTAGAAAAAAACATGTTTTAACATCATGTTTTGGTTGAAATAACCACACAAAATAGTTTTTAAATAATTTCTGAGAAGCTGATGGGTCTGAAAAAGTCAGTGGCTGCAATTCTCCACTAGTTATCTTAAGACAGGCCTTTTTTCATTGTTCTCATCCTTGAAAACCTCATGCCAGCTGGGCAGATGACTTCTTGCTTAGCCTGGTAGTCAGTTAATGGTTTCATTTTTGACAACAAACACTTGCTTGTGTTCTTTAAAGTTTTAAAGGTACACACATCCATAACTCCAGAAGCACACACAGTCATTTAAAGAGTAGAACAAAGCTAACTTTGTAATTATTTCCATGGAGGCGATCTCCCACTCTAAAGTAAATCATGCTGCTGAAAGGCTAAAGATATATGGAACTGGGGGGGAGGGGGTGTTGATGGTTATTCTTAGTACTCATTACAGTATAAATCCCAACAGATACTTGAGGTCTGTTAGATATTGTATACAGAACATTGCTTCATCAGACAGCATTTGGACAGATGCTAATCTCCAAGCAAAATATTTGCAATAAGGAGCCATTCACTTATTCAAGGGAATTTAAATCACAAGTTTAGCTAGAGGTAAATATATGAAAGTATTAGCAACTTCATTACAATTCTCACACAAGTATTTGAAGTTTTTGGCAAACTTACAGTTACCTAAGAGCAGCAATACATTAGATGATAAAAGCCAGTATATATTTTTTTGCCTTATAAACAGAAGTTATAATGAAAAATCTCTCTATATTCTATATAGTCTATATATTCTATATAGACTTTTAAGAATGTTTTGGATTCCAGCTAATACATCTGGTTTCTTTGCCAAGCTATATACATGTCCCCATACAAAACATCAATGGTAGAATAGGCAAACTGATGAAACCAGGTTCTGGTTATCTAATTTAGTAAAAATTCACCCTAAGTCACTAATTTTGCCATGTCAGTTGCAAATTTAGATTTCTGTGAGACAAGAAAACCTGAATGGCTCTAGTGATTGCTTTGACTTAGCAAAAAACCGCATTTTTTTAATGAGGACTATACAGAAAAAATTTAGGGTCACTTTTTTCACTTTGTTTCTTTAATTTTGAGATAAAATGTAGGTAGAGGTGACATAAACAAATAGAAACTACTGCTAGAAGAGAAAACACTCTTAAGCATTAACTCAAACACCACAAAATTAATAGTTACTGTATTAGTCCACTCCTGCTTGCATTTGCATGGAAAAAAACACAGCTGAGTGACTAAAGTCCTGGCCTGGGATTTAGGAGACCAATGATTAAGCTATTCTATGCCAAACCAAAGACATGTTCCTTTCAGGTGAAAATTCTAATTTAACTTTTTCTATTCCCCCCCCCCCCCCCCCGACAACAGTATCCCTAAAGATCTGCCCTGGGTCTACTGCTGCTATTATTCCTTATGTAATTGGGTCTATTCCAATTTGTACAAGTAATTAAGCATAAATTGAGCTAGAAGACAAAGTGATTTATTAGATCACTGCTTGACATCCTGGGGGTTCTAGTATTGGCAAAACACCAAAGAAAGAAATGCTGTGTAGAGGCAAAGAGATTTATTTCATGTAAAAATTAAACATAGTTTAATGACAATAGAAAGCATTAGGATAAACTCTAAGCTGAGCAGCAGATTGCCAACAAATCTGAGTTTCAAAATGTGCATGAAATGTGAAAAGACCCAGGAGTCCTCTACTTCGGAAGAATATTTGTTATTTAGGAAGGGAGTGAAAGCTGGAAACAAACACTATGTTTTTTGAAATGCTGAACAAGTCTGATACAGCGACTCACTTTTGCAAAGGCACTTTCCCACTTCATTTTTCCAAGCAACTTCTTAGGATCATTGTGGTTTTTTGCCCTCCTGCACAGTTGTGCAAGCGTGGGGGGGAGCTTAACAGGACCACATCCGCGTCCATGCTGGATATATGCCTTTTCGTACCAACTACAGCGCCAGAAAACACACCTCCCTTTTCCCAATGAAAGGGCTAGCCTGGAATCGCGCAGCCGTGCCGCTCCGCAGGCCGCCTCTTCTACCAGCATCGCCACCTCCCGCTCACACACGGGGGTACCTCCTTCTCCTTCCTTGCGGCTGCCGCTTCCCATCCTCTCAAAGCAAACGAGGCCGACCCCTGCCTCTTGCTCCCCCGGTGTCCGCCGCCTTCACCCCGGGAGCGCCCGCGGGCCGGGGCCGCCGGTAGCGGCAGCAGCGCCCTCCCGTGGCACCGGGGCGGCGGCGCAGCGGCTGGAGCCGATGTCGCTCAGCGGCAGCCGCAAAGCCGCTGGAGCCGTCTCGGCTCCGTAGAGACCTGCTGCGGCTTCTCGGTCTGTGCCGAGGAACCGGTCTTGTCTCGGCTCCTCACGGGGTTGGAGCCTGCTGGGGGGCGAGGGGGGAGATGCCAGGCACTGAAAGGTACGGCAGAAGATCGTGCGTGGGCACGTTGCTTCTCGTGCCGTGTAGGACGTTAACTTTCACGTTAACGTTTAGGACCCCGACACTGTCTCACTGAAAAACTGAAACGGTTCTTTCGGTGACATGGCAGAGAGGTTACTAGGTTGTCTGCTAGGAGGCAAGCATGAGAGACTTGGCAATGAAAAAAGGGATATTAAGTACTCATACGCATAAACATCAGTGGGTGGAAGCAATCAGACACTAATACCTCTTGTCCTAGCCCGTATTCCATTAGTTTATAGGATGTTTTTCTAGGAAGAATGTCAACTCTTGCTCACTCTCCTTCTTCCTGTCTCCCCAAATGAGCAGTATTACAAAAGAGAGCCTGCTTCATTTGAAATGAAAACATCCCTCTCAGTGTCATACACTTGAGATCTCTCCTGGTCAGTCTCCCAACTTACTGCCTAACTGCAGCCTACTTTTGCTGCAGAAAGAAAAATGAACCAGTAAAACTGTACTGATACTTATCTTGGAAAAACATCCTTTTTTCTTTAAGATAATTACTATTGAGTACATGGGTTCTTTCTTTGTTAAGCATTGACTTCTAAATCCCATGAATATATACTACTGAAACTATTGGTTCACCCAAGACTCGCTTCCTGATGTTTTTGCTATCAGCAAACTCTCCAATGAGCCATCCTAGTGACTTCAGACCATGGCCTATGCCTTCAGAAAACATTTAAACATGAACCCACACAAACTCAAATCCCTCCACAGGAAAAACGTGTTCCCCCACTTGCTTTCCAACAGAGAGCTAACACGGGATACACTTAACTCAGAAGTTGGCCTTTGGTAGGGGCCAGCATTATACATTCAAGAAAATGTCTAAGAATTTAGGACAAATGTAAGAAACATCCATGTAGGAATATACAACAACTACTTCTGGTAACCTAAAATCTCGAACCTTCACCAGACAGAGGCTGTAACTGGACTACTGTGTTTAAAAACTCCCAACAGACCAACTCCTCATGAAGTTCCCCAAGCATTTTCATACTTTCTGGTTTTCTCATCATTCTGTAGCAATGAGTTCCTTGATGTGGCTACATATTATGTGAATAAACAGCTATGTCTCCCTTTTTGGTTTACTGTCTGACAACAAAGGGGAACACACCTACTGATATAATGCTATATCAGTATATAATGCCTATTCTGCTTCTCCAGGACTCTCAAAATGGTACAGTTACATACCACAACCACAGTGGCTTCCTCCTATTTAGTGCCTCATCATGTCTAAGTCACTCCATGTCTCTACTGGCCTGGGTGCCTACTATTTGCATTTTCCACTTCCACTATTACCCTCTGAATTTATACACTCATGTAATGAGATTTTCTCTTTTGTTCCTTGCAGATTTCAAACAAAAGAAAACTCTACTTCCCTTCTTGACAGCCACAGAGCCAAAATGCTGTCTGCAGCAAGCTGTCAGGTTGGGAGTTTGGTGACAAAGCTAGCTGAGAGCCTAGAATTGTGCTACATAGTTAGGGTTGTTCCCCACCCTCAAGCATTCTTTTGCACCTATTCATGTAAAATCATCTAAACATTTTATCAGTCCATCTCTCCACTAGGAGACCTTTATCTGATTCCCAGCTAGTCATTTTGGAAAGATAATTCTGTATTAGCACAAATTATGTTACTGGAATATTCACTGCTTTCCCAGATCAAAAAAAACCTGTAAGACTATCGGTAACCTGATTCACTGTGAAGCCTAGCCATTCATTCTTATTTTTCCTTCGGTCTTTTAATGAGCAATTAATCTGTGAGAAAAGTCTCTTTAGGATTTCTCAGTGAAAACTCTTGTTAACAGCCTTTTGAAAAACCATAATTGTTGCATTAACCAACATTTCACTGACTCCTTCAAATAAGTTTCTAGTAGACGTTTGAGGCATTGTTTTGCCTTGTAAAATGAAAATAAAATTCATCTATTCCTTACTGTATCATGAATTTCCATTTACCCAGTAAACTATTCTTTACTAGAATTTATGCCAAAAGAACTGTCTTCTGCTTGAAGGACTACTTAAATAATTGATGTTGTACGTGCCGAATTGTTTTCCTCTTCAGTTAGTAACTCAGCAATGTCCCGCTATTTTAAAGTCTTAAGTGAATACCGTATACTCTCAGTGGTTACAGTTTCTCTTATTAATATTTTCTAATGCCTTTTATTGAAACTGTGGTTCACCAGCAAGCAAATCCAGCACTAAGGATACTAACACCAGTCCAAAAACATTACAGCCACAGGAATGCCAATTCAATGTCTTCAGAGTATTTTGTCTGGTTCATTTTGCACTGGCAGTCTCTATGTTGTGTGACATATCATTTGTCTTTTAACTCCCTGTATAAAATCAGCATTAAATTCCAAGCTATGCATGCTTACTAAATCAACAAAAATGCATTCACCTGCCCATATCTGAATCAGATGAAACCTGTACTGATAGGTGATCTGCTAGTGTGCATTTGTGATGATGGAACAGCCTCTCACTGTATTGGGAGATTAATTTCCTTGAAAGATATCCCTAAAAAGCTCAAACATCCATCCATCTCACATGGGTTCAAAAGTGATTGCATAAATTAATGGAAGAACTCTCATCAGGACTCACTGCAGATCACTGGAAATTGCTAACACATAATGCTGAAGTCTGTCTGTATGCTACTCCTAGTCTGTTATTCTTTCGGCACATGTTAATGTCCACAACTGGATCCAGACACAAAGCAAGAGAGACTTAATTTTATCTATTACCACCATTCCCATGTGGGTATGAAGTTTTACTTGTATAAAAACAAATATACTTTTTACTCCATAAGGCTATTCCAGTCTCACTATTCCAAAACTTACTTATATCTCATGTCTCAGTTCCCCCATTCCCCATCTTCCTCCACATTAGAATACTTAAGAACTTCCTGTGGACATCAGACCATGTTCTATTACCTTAGATTTCTCTCCAAGAGACTAAATATAGGTGTAAAGAGTTAATTTTGCAAAGCCCAGTACAAGTGTGGTACTGAGGAGTCCTGTGTACTTCTCAAAATCCTGCTTTCTACTCCTCCATGCCTTGGACAGCCTTGGGAGCACTTAGCTACTCTGAGACCAAATTCCGTATACCAAGCTTTAAAAAAATAAAGTCTTACTCAAAAGTTTTCCTCACTTTTACTTCACTTTGGAAAGAACAAGAAAAAGACACAACAGAGATGTTTCCTTATGTTTATCTGCCTTTCTGATTACACAGGGGGGACACAAACTCCTGAAGAGAGAATGCTTAAGAAAAACAGGCGTAAAAAATTTGGATAACTAACATCAGGTCTTGCAACAAACTGAGTGCAGAATCCAACAGAGTAATGACACACAGACCTGCTCCTCAAAATAACACACAATTCAAAGACCTTTCATAAGGGATCACCTCTGTCAGGTACCATCTCTTCATTTTCATTTTACAGACATTTCAAAAGATACATTTAATAGTGTGCCACTTTATGGCACTGATTAGCTCCTTTTATCTATTTCAGATCTCTCGATCTGGAATAAGCTTTGCTTCATGCTCTGGTGGGATCAAGAGCAAAGGATACACAATTCAAGGGAAACAAATTCATTTTAATATGGTATCCTATTGTTCCATTTGTTAGCAAAACAGTAGCAGGGAATCTTTCACTCCCACTGACATGATGAAACAATAAAATTGCCATGGCACTAATGAAATGCACCTAGTTTCATAGTCAAACATTTAAAAAACCTGATCACAGCTAATTGTTATTATTCTCACTAGACATTTTGCTTATAGTCTTTAGAAACACCACTGGAACTTTATCACTACATCGAGAATAATTTATCCATTAACATAGGAAAAGTTGTAACTGTAATTACATCCCAAGTTCAGGGAGGTACTTGCAACATACATGACTTTAAGGAAACAGAAAATTCAATCTACAAACTGAATAGTTTACAGTAACTCATTTTCAGCCTTGGTAAGAACACATTATTAGCACCAATTGTAGAATCTATTGTAAACATTCATACCTGAAAGAATTTACTGCATCTTCCTTAACAGGGTCGATCAAGTGTTCTGATAAGAAACCAGTTGCTCTCAACATAGAACATGCCAACAAAATCAATTCTCAAAAGGGACACATTCCTCAGAACTCATGGGAACACATTGGGAAGCATGCCAACAGTACACTCAGTACTTTTTGAGTCAGAATTATGGAGCCAAATAAAACACAAACTTACTTTTTTTCTGATCCATTTTCTGTGACACAGATGGACGGGTAGGACTTAATACTGGCAGAGTGGTCATCCTCTCAGTGTTGTTAAAGGACGCATCCATAGACCACAAAGTTGTATCCTCCGCAGTGGCAAACAGCTGAGTGCTGTCTTCAGAGCCCTCTGCCAAAGCAGCCTCATACGTAGGGTGAGGACTGAGCACTGTGGCCTGAGTTGCAAGAGCAAATGAATTCTCCTGGAAAGTTTCTCTAAATATATTAGAGTTCTCGTTCATATGGTCAAGGTGGGATAAAGGCATGGTGGTCCAGGAAGAGGGCTGTGTGTTGAGATCCATTGTAGGATCAGTCTTGGAACTGTTTTGAGCCATGTTTGGCAAAAGAACATCAGATGTTTCAATGTCACCATTAACTGTCAGGACCTCACTTCCATTTGAATAAAAGCATGTTTTTTCTAAAACCCCTGGAAGAAAGGAAAACAAACACTAAAATTACCATCACCTGGAAAGACAAGTGTTACCAATTTGTTTTGGAAGGTTTAATAGTAAATATAATGGCACAGATGAAACAATTAATATTTATTTCAAAGTTAAAATTAAAGAAAACTAAACTTAAGAATTCCATGTAGCAACAAAATAACAGTAGCACATCAAAACAAAAGCTATGACTACTATAGGATGAATAAACATAAATGAACAAATAAACACTTCCGTGAACTAAAAATGTTTTAATCGTACTTTTAGTAGGTTACTGAACTCTTACATGTTTAGAACTATAGAGTGTTAGTTTGGGAGCCTCAAAATGCATTCATTCTATCAGTGTTAACAAGATCGGCCATACTATTTTTTTTCCTCTTTTTAAATTGCATCATCACTTATTTTCATAGTGCTACCCACTATCTTCAGAGGGATAATTCTGAAGCTTCAAGGGACCTAATACATTTTTAATACATTTTATATTCACTAATGTTTACAATAGAAAGAGGTTTTGTTTTCTCAATATAGGATTATGCAATTTAACTACCACTGGTAAACACAGGTCCATGCCATTCTTCTCTGATACTGGATTTTAAATATATAGTTATAGCCAGAATTTTAGGCACTTGGTGTATTTACTTCTTTTGTTCATTTATTATATCATAGAAAAACACAGACTTTCCTTAGTTCTAGGTGTTGAACAGTTGCAAGTAAACATAGTCCACAACAGCTGCATAACACTAAAGAGAGGCACCCCATAACAATCATGGAATTCAAGATAAATAGTAAGAGAATCTAGCTTTACCCTGTGGCTACTGTTGAAATATTTAGTTAATCTAAATAATAAAGGAGGTATCTCAAACATATAGGACATACAACTTAGTTACCTACTGAAATACCATCACAACTTTAACCAAAAGTATTAGAGTCATATTTAATGCTAGAAGAGAAGCTCTACCCTGTAGCACAATATAATAAATTTTTGGTAAATAGCAAAAGCAAATTTTGTCACCAGCTAGTTATGTAAAGGAGTTTAACAATCATAATAAATTCAGTTCAGGTAGATTTGATTACAAATAATTAAAATAAACCCCTCAGAATATAAGTTCTCCCATTTTTAAACACCACGGCAACACTCAATAGCTTTGGTTGTTGTCTACTCCTAACAGCTATATTTAAGCACTCCTCTCACATTATGTCAAGACAAATAAGTAAAAACAAGGGATTGAAGAATATTTGTCCTTTCAACAATGGGACACAAGCACAACAGCCTTTTCTTAGCCAAAATCCCAAGAAAAGTCCTAAAACATAACTTCCTCCAGCTGGGCTCCAGATGGAAAGAAGAGAGTTTTCTACTTGTCCTTTCAACTCCTTTTATTCTCTTTCACCCTTACTGCTATCTACAGGCCCTCAGACCAAATAGATGGTCAACACCTGAAGCACATTAGCAAGAATCTCACCTCCTCTTGTTCTCTACAAACACTCTGAACTCAAGGCAAATCAGACAGATTTTTCTTTCCATGCTGATTTATCATGTTTTCCTGGGCTTTCATATTAGTTTGATCCTTCACTAGCTGCTCGGGACAGATGGCACTTGAGTCCACACAACACCCATCTCTCCAGAACTTGATTTTCAGTTTGGTCATTGCATTTACCAAAATGACATGATCACCCCTTGGACAGGTTAACCTGCCACCTCTCTAGACTCTCTCCCTAGTGAAAACCACTGCTACACCAACTCCAGCACCACACACAGCCCATACCTACTTCAGTATCCTGACCCCCTTCCCACTACTGTTACTGAATCCCTCTTCTCATCCCTTCATGCACTCTGCTTATTGATTGGATCAGTTGACTGATCTAAAATTCAAGGATTGGGCAGGAGGAAATCTTCACCAATCACAGCTACAGAGAACTAATGATACCAGGAGAACCAAACTTCCAGTTACAATCTGAAGTGACTTTGTGTAGGAAGTTTTATAGATAGGTAAGAAGAGAACTAGAATAGCTGAGAAGGGGAAGTCTTATCATTTTCTTTTTCACTAAGTAACCTTTAACTATAGCAACTAGAACCAGCAAGAAAAACTCGTAAGATTCCTGAAATATAATAGGGTTCAATAAACCATTTGAGATTTACCATATCCTTGTTTATCTAGCCTGGGTTGTTTTGGCTTCACTATCACTAACTGTGAGTAAATCTTTGTCTCTAACTCCTACTGAAAGAACACAGGGGAGCTTTATATCTTTACATGTTAAGTTTTCTGCTCTTCCACCAGCAAATGTTCATAATTCATTGGGATTTGGAGGAAATTACTGCCTATATTTTACAGAAGCAACTGAAAATTTCCCACCTGCAAATTATTTCAACCATTTTTTTTTGTTTGAGTCCCTTAGTTAGGCCAAATGAGAAGAATGAATGTGCTCTGGTTTCACAAATACAAACCAGTAGTAATATGATTTGCTAACATCTAAGTTACTGTGACTGATCATGCTCAGAAATTGTGCTTACTCATATATAGCTTTACTTGGATGTTTTGATTGTCAATAGAGATTTGAATCTCTATGATTTAGAAGCCTATTTTGTTTCAAGTTTCAGGCTTCAGTAGGGTTTTTTCTGTAGTTTTCAAGAAGTTAAAATGAGCTTTATTTTCCTTCTTTGGAAAAGTACATAATCTTTTTCCATAACTCAAGAATAACTATGCAGATTTTTTTCACATTCTCCTCCTCCCAAGGCTCCTCTCTTCTCCTCCACTCAACACAAAAATAGAAAAAGTCTGGAAAATGTCAGTCCCAAAGAGCTATGAATAATGATTTAAAATTAAAGTAAAAATTATTAGCTATTTATATATAACACTCAGTAGAATAGCAGGCAATATATTACAAGACAGGTAAACTCTTGAAAGACATTTGAAAAAAGCTTGGTTTAATACAGTCGAAAAATAAATACTGCAAATGAAAATACTGACATTACCCACTGGATTCTGTCCTCTCCCCACTCAACCTTATTTCATTCTTTTTCTGAAACTGCATGTTATAGCTACAGCCATGACTGCCCATAAGGTCAGTTGTTTCATTCACTGATATTCCCAAATGCTTCTTTTCTTCTTCAACATATCTTTCCAACAACAGCATTTTTTGTTCTGTTTTCACAGTTTACTAGTGATAACAACTTCACTTCTTGACAGGTGTACTACATAATGAACCTCTTCTACACAAAAAGCCTTCCCAATTTTATCAACTCAAATGACCATGAGTAGTATTAACATGCTTTTTTGACAGTTTTTTTCCCAACAGGACAACATGAGCCTGGGCTCATGTGCATAGGCCCATGAGAGAGGTAGGTGTAGACCTCTGGTTAGAATTCCCCATGGACTGGCTCTAGGTGCCAACGACTTCCACTTAGTATGGGAGGGTTTTGGATCACCTTCAAGAGTCACATTGTTCTCTTTCCATGTTTTCATCCTATCCTTTCATCTTCCCAATGCATGGTAGAGAATTCAAGCACTTAATTACAGGATATGGAGTCCACTCACTGAGTTAAGCTCCCATTCACTTTGATTCTCATCCTTTCCTCCAGAAAAAAATATTACTGTATATCTTCAATCTTAAATTAAGCTTATGGAAGATTTTTTTATAGCACTGAATCCCTGAAGGAACAATTTACATTTTAAGTTACCCAAGAAAATGGTTTGATGCTTTAAAACAATGAACTCTTTTTTTTTAATCTCTTCAGTAATGAGAACTGAATTGCTCTTGATCAATGTCTGCTAATAGCCACACAACACATGCAGCATATGCATTTTATTCATGTATACATGCACACTATATCCAACTGCTCTTCAGATGTGAGCTCACACAGAGCTGAGACAGTAAATTATAGAGCTGTAGACAGTAAATCATAACCCAGATAGTTAATTAGTTGAGAAATAGCTGTAACCATTTTGGACTTTTGTCTCCAGCAACAGCTGGGCATGTCCAGATGACAGAAATACACAACATGCTGGCCTTCATTGTGTTGGGTACAAAACCAAGGAACTGGCACCAAGCTCATTCAGTTCAAAGCAATGCTTTGCCAACAGTTTTACTGATCATTTTCCAGTTGCTGTTCACTATTGGGGAATTAATGTTTTATTTAAAGGTCTGAAATGGACAGTTATGAGATCTAAGAAATGGTCACACTGTTCAGGCTATTAAATTGAGATTTTGGCAGTGTGTGCTGTGGGTGGTTGCTAGCAGTTCCCAGCAGGAAATCTCAAAGAGGCCAAGTTCATTTAAAAAACCTAATGAAACAGAGCAAGGCAGCCCACCAAAGTACATGTAATGTATGAGGCAGTTGCACAGGGAATAAAATGCTGGTTCGCTGCTATAACTAACCGGTATGTACCTACTGAGATTTCTTCTGCAGGATCTGTCCCTAGGACTCTGCTCTCTGAAGAAATGGGCACATCACTGATAATGAGGAGGTCACACTGTGTACCAAATGGTTGCACGTTAGTTGAGCTGTAGTAATAGACTTCATCTTTCTCTTCCTGTCAAGTAAAGACATTGTCTTAAACTGCTTATCAGCTGCCTAAGTGGACAAAAAGGAGGTCAGCTGTAATTTATTTTTCCTCCAACAGATGACATGCAAATGATGGATCAGTTTCCCAATAAAATGGAACTCAAAGTAGACTTTATGGAAAGCATCTTTTTAAGAAGCTGCAGAACAAAGCCAGATTTCAAAGGTCCTATGCAGAAATGACAGATTTTCCCTTTTCATCAACTGCTGAATTTTGAGCAATGAAGTCTCAGAAAAAATATCATGATCATCATAAAGAACTGAAGGATAAGACAGCAGCTACCTTTCATATTAACAGCTGTTACTGCCTGAAAAGTTACAGTCATAACACTGTGGTCTAATAAAAAATCTTATCTGGTATCTTTCTTTTTCCCTGTCTCTTGAGCATGCTGTGTCATATAATTTTTTTATCTATAAGCATTTCTTAACCTCAGAAATGAAATGTAATGCCTACCTAATGGCTTCATTGTGATTCAGAAACCAATCCTGAGCCCTGGCTAATGAATAAAGCTCCATGGTCTCCTTGGGAAACAGCTATGCCACACCGGACTGCATGCCTCAGTTACTGTGACCTTCTGTCCATCTGTGCTGGATAGACTGCTAGTCATTCATTTTGATTTTCAAGGTCACAAGAACAATTCCTCAGTGACCTCAGTGATGTCTCACAGCAGACATTCTGACCTGGAGCTGTATTCATGGCATCTTTTTTTTCACCCCCCCCCAATCCAGGTGTATCAGTAAAGAAGGCTTGTTAGACTACACGAGTTATTCAGTTATTGCTTGGGTTTTTTTCTGGAAAGTAATGAAAATTTACTAATCTACACTAACTACAATCCCCAGGAAAAAAATGTTATGGACCAGACAACTTAGAAGGCTCTTGATGTCAGATATTAGTAATTTTAGTCAAGTCTATTGATCCTTTTCTCCCCTCTTCAAGTTTATATTGCTGAATTAGTTCTTCATGGTCAAGGTCTTGCACGTTAGGTTTCCAACAGTCCAAAGCAAGCACCATTCCTAAGCCCTTCTATTCTCTGATGTGACACAGGCAAACAAGAAATTATTACTGTTATGCTTTAAAGGCTAAACTTCCTTCATAGCAACTGGTACTGCCTCCACTTCATTCATTACAAAGATTTCTTCTACAGATTTGCAAGCAAATCTATCTCTCCAGGTGAGAGACAGAGGAGTATGCAGAGCCAAAGAATCTAAGTACATCAAAGAAATCAAAGCTAAACAATGCAACTTGATATTCTATTCTAAGGACCTTCTCTTGTTTCTTTAGTCAAATTAATATGCTTCTCTGCTGTTAATTTGCTTTGTCCTTTCTTTGTACATGGTTCTAACTAACTTTTTCAAGAACTTTGTATCTGTAATACTTTTGTGGTAAATAATTTTTGAAATGTTGATTAATGACATATCCTGAAGACATGCCCCCATGACACACCTCAAGTAGGATATTCTCTGTTACTACAGTATAACTGCACTCCTGTCTCTGTCTCATTCCACCCATAGCAACCTTTACATTTCTTGAACACCAGAGCTTGCAATGATGTGCAGGCAACAAAACAGATACAAGGAAAGCAAACAGAAGAGTTCTACGGCACACGCACAGTTTTTAATGTTTATAGGCCCCATTATTTTAAAAATATTACGTAAGGAAAAGAATAATTACCTACAAATTTACCATTGAAAACAAAATATTTTCTTGAAAAATATAAAAAGCCTAATTATCTGATGAGGTTGTTACCAATGTCATATCAAAAAAGTTCATAAAGTTCTAAATAACATAATGGAACTCTCTCTCTGTTTTAAGCACCAGCAAAAGACAACTAGAATGACAATCACATAATTTATTCTCTTCATTTTATGAAAAAATAAGAACAGAATTTCCTATATATCTAATATTTTGTGTTAGCTAATCAGGACTATCAACTAATTTCTTACATTGTAAGTCGTTGTACCAATATTAGATCATAACAGGATTCAGTTATTACAGATCTGAAATTCATATGAACTACTATACTGGATATAGAGTATTCCCAATAAATAGAACAGACTATATTGTCCACAAAATTTGTTCATTCATTTGCACTCATCAGATATATTTGTTTCTAGACTATCAATGCACATAAAATGAAAGCTGCTGAGAGAGAATACTAAATTATAATCATGCTAATGTGAAAGATGCTAGAGAGCTTTGCCAGTTTTAGGCTTGGGAAATAACACCAAGCTGTATTCTTCATCCTACAGTAATTACATTGACTCAAGAGGAGATAGTACTGATTTTTGCTACATAAGTAGGACCACAGCAGGTCCCATTTCCCCAGAGAATTTCATACATTTTAATGAGTGTTATGTCGATACAAGCCTCAGAGGAGGAGATCTGAGTAGAGCTGACATAAATACACCTGCTTTTTTATCTGCTTTCTCACCAAAGAATGAAAATCTAGGGCAGAGGATATGAAGGATACAAATGGAATGCTAAACATAAGGAAAGTAAATTGATTGTCATCATATTTCATAATTGCCAGACTAACCTGATCTTAATCCACTTCAGACTGTTCTTAGTTTAAAGATACATCCCAGGATTTACTTGTCAATCATAACATTCACTAGCTTTGGGGTTTTTTTTACTTCCCTAACTTAAGCTAAATGAAAAGAACAGGCCTACAATGTCTTGTTGCAAATCCTTTACAGACTGGATTGAGAAAACAGATTTAAGTAGTCTTTATTTTGACAGTGCTGAAGGAGCTATTGAAACATGTTTAATTTCCTCCTGTGCTTGCTAACTGTTAAACTGTATGATTTAAACAATGTACTGAAATTGTTAAAACTGGGAAAATAGGTTTAGATTAATATAACTCACACATTACCCAACTTGTTACAGATGTGCTTCTAAAATACTTAAGGAGGCTCAAGTAGATCATCTTCTTGTTAGCAAAAAAAATCCCAGAAACTCTCAGTACCGAAAGGAGAACACATTCTTTTTAACTCATTTTTTTTTCTGAAAAAGTAGTGCTTTAACATTACCATCTTTCTCTTATTGTAAATTAAATGATTTCAAGATATGTTAGTTTAATGGTAACAATGGGGAAGCTTTTAAAAAAAAAAAACCTTTTGGTAATCAATTATTATGTTTCTCTCCTGTAACAGACACGTAGTTAACAGACTAAGCCATTATGAAATCTAATATACCCAGAGAAAGTTTCCACAAAACAAACTTGGGATTCTGCCTTGATACATATTTCATATTTAGAAGAAATGAACATGTTTTTCCTTAGTTAAGTGGTAGTATTTTGTAAACTGTTCAAAAAGACTTGTGGCTATATATAAATTAACTTTACTCCAAAATAAAAATCAGATTTGCACACCAATATGTGACATAAAGGAATATATATTACATTCCACTGGCAGTGATCTGAAGTTCTAATATAAATACGGTTTTTTGCTTGTAATATAACTGTTGAAAACCATCTATATACATGCTCAAGATAATGCACTCCTCAAAAATCTACTTCAAGAAATTTAGAAAAGGTTTCCTCTTAAATCCATTTTTAATATATAAATCTAAAGAGCATACTTATTTATCTGCAACAAAACTTATTAAGTCACTAGGTAGATTAGTTTGGTGTGCTAAGATATATCTTCTATGTCCACAGTTACATTAACACTTGAGAATGCAGCCTCAATTTTAGTCTCCTTAATTAAAAATGTATCTATTTACTCCATTAGCACTCACCTACAAAGGTAAGCAGGATCACCAACAAAAGGATAAGGGCACAGATGCATGGAATCAGTATTAGGAGCAAAAGTCGGAGGAACTTGGCAGAAGCCAGTTTCTGAGAGCACCCATCCCCCATATTATCTTCATCTGTTCCTAAGACCTGGAAAGAAGAAGAGCACATTTTTATCAATCTGTTGTCAGTTAGTAACATGTAAGTTTTCAACAGAAGTCCTCCCCATTACACAGAACAGCTATATGATTCAACAATCTACAATAAATGGCTTTTGGACTCTTGAGGAAAAGCAGCATGTAAACTTCTTTTATGGTGGACAGCCTCGTGTAACCCATGTAATTTAATGTAGTTCACCCAATATCCACAGACTTACAGCTTCACTGACATTTCTAAACATTTCTGACAAACTGAAAGTTGGATAGTCATTTCATTTGAAAAAAATGTAAAATCCATAGCAAAATTAAGCAATAAGGCTAAATAAAGCTTAGCTTATTATTAAAAATAATCCACTACTAATTATTTGAGAGCTCCGTGTTCTTAACTTTCTGAGTAACCATTATAATCTCTGCTTTAAGTGACAATAGAAGCAATAATCATAGAATGAGTAGGGACAATTCCACTTACTATGCACGAGAATGCTGTCTCATTTTTAAATACTTTACAAAATTATAACTTATCACAGCATTCTGTAGAGTTTGCAACTAATATTTTCTGTTCTATAAATGGAATATAGAGGAAGATAGAAAACTTATTTTCTTAGTTCAATTGAACTGCACAAAGTGCAAAAATTCAAACCTTTGCAAAAGCCTAACCATGTATTTTTATATTAACATATGTAGTATATTTATAGTAAAACACAACTCCATTAAGACTATGATTTCATATACTGGGAAAATGTCATATTCTTTAAAGAAACAGAATTCCAAATGAAAATTTAATAGCAAGATTAAAACTGTTCTTATGAAGTCAATACATTTTTCTTCAAAATTGATTAAAAATATGTACAATTTTTCCTATGATAAGGTGAAAATGGATGATAGGATTATTAATTCCAGACAATGTCTTCCCAGAGGATGACTAATAGTTTATCCTCTTTGTCTGGAAGATCAATCACATTGAAGTTGGTCGTGAGAGGACACAAGAGTGTGAATGCATCCATTACCCTGACAGCCTCTGCCCAAAGAACCTCAAGAGACTGAGGTCTACAGCATATATATTATTGGTCTTGTAAATGCCAGTCTCTGTGGGTTATGCCTTTGGCTGACTCTGCTGTAAGTGCCTTCCTGTGAAGAACAGGTTACCAGACTGACTGACACAAATGAAAGTTGAAGTATTTCTTAAGGAATTGCTACACAGAGCCTAGATTTATATCCCCCAACCTCACAGCCCACTTTCCTGCCTCGATTGAGAAGACTGTAGGCATAAAAGGGATTTACAGTGTAATTTTCCATCATTCTGCAACATCTTGAGTGTTTTTCTCAATCAACAGTTTATTCAAAAATTGCAAATGCTGCAATCCAAGATTTCAGGGTATCTAAACTAAATTACTGCTGTTACCCAAGTAACACCTCAAATTTCTAGGCACAGATAGAGACTTAGGTGACTTGTAGGAACCTAAATCCAACCAACATTTAGACAATCCCTGCTTGACTTCGTAACTTCCTGCAGGCCATGCTTGCCAACATTTCATACTAAATTCTTCAAAGTCTGCCTGAAGTTTTGCTCCTCATCATGCTAGAATGTAGCAGCTTAGCAGATACTCAGGGCAGGCTTCCCTGAATGCCATCATCTTGGTTTGCACAGCCTGAATTAGGCACCCTTAGGGGGGTCTGAGAGCAGGTAACAGAGTAATAACACAGCTCATTTGTGAACACAGATCTCCCAAAACACAGCTGCCATAACTCTTTTTGAAAGCATTGCCAAAAAAAAGAAAATGCAATAAAATTGCCCTTTCTAACAGTGCAGTGGTTACAGTGCTCCCACGGGAAATGGAGCTGTTGAGTTCAATTCCCTCTTCAGCCTGAAGCAGTTAAAAATTAGATCTGCAACTCAGCAGAGTATCACAACCACCTGAACATTAACTCCTCATAAATCAGAGCACACTATCTCCTGAAGTCACAGCTCTGCTGGGCCAGGGAGCAGGACCGTCACCACACAGCCCAGTGATTAGGGCACTCAGGAGCTGACTCTGAGTTTCTTCAAGAGAAACAAACCTAAGATCCTGCTTGTTTTCCTAAAGGAATGACTCCCAATTAAAATGCACTTCTGGAAAATCCCAGGCAAAAGTGCCCAGTGTAATACAAGGTTAATTCTGACCCAGGACCCCCAAAGATTTTGCCTTGGAGTAAAAAAACTTATTTTATCAATAAATAACAAAATTTTGTTCTCATATAATCGAGAAAAATCACAGAAATAGTATTCATGGACAATTTTTTTACTGTTCTTGTGAGGAGGAGATGATATTGAATATTTTGTATTTTTCCAAGTACAAGTGTATAACAGAGAGCAGAGTTGCCACTACTGTTGTACAGATGCCTCAGAATTAACCTAGAAGAAATATTAAACATGTACCAATGAAAACAACGATCTTCTTATGTTCCTCTGTTTCTGTGAGATTTTTTTTCTAAGTCTAGTGGTATTGGGGATGCTAGCTACTTTAAGTGAATGTTAATACTAAAGGAGAACCTCAAACTCTTTCCTGCCAACTTCTGAAAGCAACAAGCCTCAAACTTTGCATTGGCAACTTACTGCCACAGTTACTAAAAGGGTCTGTTGTATCCAAATTTGTTTGCAGTGATTTCTCAATAAAAAAATGAGGGATTGTGGAATTTGCTTCTCTGAACACCATGAATTATTAGTTTTGTATAACAGCAAAGTAAATATTTATAAGCAACTAAACAGCATATTGTATTTTTGCCTTCTACAGGAAAGGCCTCATGAAAAACACAAAACCTATTTAAAATCATCATTGATGACTTAGCAAGCATAAACTTATTTTTTCCAGTTTTCCAATTTTGCCAGTTTTCCATGACTTGAACATCTACATGAGGTTTTTACCATCAATTTCTGTGGTGAATATGAAATAAAACTAGAGAGAGTGCTAATGGTTCCTATATCAATAATGAGAATTTAATGTAATGTCCTATTGTATCAGGCCAGACTGTGATTGAGTTAATTTTCCCCATAGCAGCCCTTGTAGTGCTGTGCTATGTATTGGTAGCAGGCAAGGTGTTAATAACACACTGATGTTTTGGCTACTGTAGAGCACTGCTGGCCAACATCAAGGCTGTCTCTCCAAAATCTCCCCCCTCACCAGTAGCCTAAGTGTGGGCAAGATCTTGGGAGAGGACACAGAGAGGACAGCTGACCCAAACTGACCACAGAACTGTTCCCTACCATATGACAATTGCTCAGCAGTAAAAGACAAGAAGAAAAAACAAGGTGAGGGTGAAGGGGGATGAAAGGGGAAGTGTGGGTGGCATTTTTAATTTATGACATTTGTCTTCTGAAGCAAGCACTATGCAGACTGAAGCCCTGGTTTCTGAAAGTGAGAAGCACCTGCTGATAGGAAGTAGATCATAATCCTTTGGGGTTTTTTTTCTTTGCTTTCATGTGCATCCTTTTCTTTTTGTGTTACTAAACAGCCTTTATCTTGACCCACAAGGTTTTATCCATCTTATTTTTCTCCCCTCCCTGTCCTGCTAAGGAGGGGAGTGATAGACCACTTTAGTGGGCGCCTGGCCACTTGTAGATAAATTAATTATACCTATTCTTTACATATTCCCTAGTACTGATTTCCTCGCCACCAAATATAGTTATATACACCAGATTTAAGTGTTCTAGTATACCAATGTTATCTCATAAACTTCAGATCTTCACTGTCCTCTCAGTTCTAATAAATAATGGAATAGAGGCATAAATAAGAGAATCTTCAGAGAAAAAGGGGCCTGTAGAAGGAAACAGGGGTACTACATGCTTATTCACTTGGCTTCAAGCTTCGAGGTTAGTAGCCAAGATAAGAAAGCATTCTCCCTCAACTCTCTCTGTAGTCAATAGTTTCTCTGAATCATTCTTTAAACCTGTAAGGCTAACGTACCTTGTAGATACACATCTATATCCCTTTCCAAGGGAATATTGAGAGCAGACTGAAGGAAACTAACCCTAAATGCTGGAGATTTTGGTTTTAAATAAATTTAGGACAGCACCAGACCAAAACATATTCTCAATACTTGAAGACGACTGGTGCAAGTTCTCTTTCTACAACTATTGTTAGAAAACTCTATTCAAGAAAAATGGTTTTGAATTAAATAATGTGTGCACTGTAGTTAGGAAATGTCAGTGTCTGGTTTTAAGGCAACAAGTCGTTTGCTTTTAATACAACCAGGTTATGTTTTAAAAAAGAATACATTCAGAATACTTAAAAACATCAGAGTGTTTCTTCTGACAGCTAAAAATTCTTTCCCTAATGAAATGACATCAACCACTGTTTACCTGAGTACCATTCTTTCAGTAATGACTGCAGTAAAAGAAACACTCCATGAAGTAACTCTGAGCTAATTTCAGTGTGGATTTTTAAAAAGCCCTATGCTTATCTAGGACTGCTGGATCAGACTGCTTACAGCTGATTCTCTGAAAACACAGAAAAAAAAGATGGAAAAAAAAAATACAGTCCCATCTGACTACAGAAAGACCAAAATTCATGGTGTATCTTCTGCAAGATATGAAGGGAATTTGATCTCATGGGTGTCATTTCAATAACATCTGTCATATTAAAGCACAGAAATGACAGATTACATTAAGATTTATGGGTAAAAAGCCTATGATAGCATGCAATTTTCCTTTTAGCCACAAAAACTATCTAAGTTACTAGTCTATAAAATAGCCTGAATCATGGTACAAGCACTTGACAAAAAGATCGCCTGCTGTTGTCACCACAAACTTAACAGATGTTCTCCAAATAAATATCACTAGGGCTAACAGCCTACTGTCAGTATCTTCTGTGCATGATGGTTCTCTACAGAGGAATGTAGAAGACAACTGTTGGACCAGAAGCATCAGAATATCTTGAGCAAGCCATGCACCAAATTACTATGTAGTGTTGTTTATGCTGGAAAGAAACGGAGACAAGTCCTGTCGTGAAATGCAGAAAGAATGTCATTAGGGGGCAGTAAACAGGTGGCTTTGTAGAAGTACTCATGATGCCGGTGAGGAATCTGCTACCCAGCCAAGCCATGTATGGAAAATACGGTTAGATTATGAACAATATCTGCAGCTCTTTCTATATCCTTAATAGCATTCCTCTTCTAACGCTGAAGCAGTGCTCTGTTGTCAGCTCCTGTGATTTTACCAACTCTTATAATGTTGGTCTTAATGTTCTAGATATTGGATTCATGTGACCATACCATCCATAAAAGATTTCCCTTCCCTGTAAGGGAAGATGATTCCCAGTTCTCATGGCTACAGAGCAAAAACTGAACGTGTCAAGCATCAATGTTTAAACTCACAACAGCATGTATAAACAAACTTAAACTTGCTTACTCTTACAGCCTCTTTTGGCCAACTCACAATATTTAGATGCCTGGGAGTAAGTAGCAGAAGCTGCAAATGTTCTACTTTTTTTTTTTTTTTTTTAGGAGTCAGAAATACACTTCTATTTGACTATCACAAAAAAAAATGTAACACCATGCTTAGTGTCATGCTTAATTGTCGCCATAACAAATAGAAAGTGTAAGATGTATCCTCCAAAGGTAAAGCAAAGGCACATGCTATAAACAGTAACAGGCAAAAGTTACCGGAAATAAGGTTTTACATAATAATTTTCAGTGTTACAGCAATCAGCAAGCCAAACTGACATGGACCAACTAAAGAACAAGTGTTAAGCAGCTTTCGTCTGCAAATACAAGTAGCACATTCCAGTATGCAGAAATTTGGTGGGGGGGAAGCATAGCCATTCTGAAAGGAAGTAGTGCAATTTAGGGGGAAAAAACCCAAACAAATAAACAAACAAAACAAAAAAGCTCAAAACAAATAAAAAAAAAACATTTCATGCAGCAAGGCAAGAAGCACAAGAAGCATGTTATCACCTGAATTGCTATTTGTGCAATGACATGGGCTAGTTTTCCTGACAGTTCAAATTCCCTGTAAACCTGTAACTTCTCCCAGGAAATTCCATATCCTCAGACAAGTTACAAAAAATTGATGACATAATTCATTCAAAGTTCATTTTGATGAGCAGACCTCCTTTCCCATTCATGAAATAAAATACTCCTATTTTAGCCGCTGAAATGTAAACATACTGAGTCATCATACCACTGTGAAATACACAGTATCCCTGTCAGGGAGATGTCATCTAAAGCTGGGTGCATCTTTCCAAAAGAAAAATTTCATGGGTGCCTGGTGCCGAGTCCAGCCAGATTCTTTTGGCAGAAGCAGAAACCTGAAACACATTTATGCTCCCTGACCTACATTTTCACCTGAAGCCTCAAACACACAAATAACTGGAACACCACAGGGTGGATTTTGTCTCAACAAACTTACCGCCAAGTTCCATGTACCTGGGTGTGATAACATTAACTGCTCTCCACCTCTTTTAAAATGAGGATCAAGCACACCATTTAACCATCATATAGGGTCAGTACTGATCACACTTCAAAATTGGAATTGGAAGAGGGGGAAAAAAAAGGATATTTTTGACTACTAGAGAATAGTAGTATCACCTCTTCAATAGCAAGATATTTGAATTTCTTTTTTAAAAAAAAAGTGCTGCTGAATAATGATTCTACTTTGGTATAAATGTAAATTGTTTATAAAATTATATATTGTTTATATTATTTATCATCTCCTTGATGTAAGCTTGCAACTACAACAATGGATGCTTCCCATATTTACAATGGAACTTTACTGAATTTTCAAGAACACTCACATTAAGAAACAGTTCAGCTGATGGCAAACTTACTACATTTCTAAGCACTCTCTTCTTTATTACTAACAGCTGGTGGCAAAGACGTGTGATGTTGCCATGTTTCATAAGCTGAGCAAGATTTACTAGACATATGGAAGATATCAAAAATTTTTCAAAAACTAATGTGTCTAGAAGACATTCATTTTAAGAACTAGGCTGTGGTTAGCATTATCTGATATTTCTCAATACCAGAACATGAGCATCCATTCAGCCTACCTCAGCCTCAGCAGGCAGTAGGAAAGTGTTTTGGGGAAATGAATCTTCAGTTAAGGCAGAATTTATGCTTTAGGGGTTATTAGTTTTCTTTAAATTTCCAGGGCTTGCAAAAATTACTCATGAAAGTTTCAACAGTGACATGCTGGTTTTCTGAACACACCCAGAGACCACTCTAATGCCTTCCTGACCATGCAGATGTTCTCTGCATTGAGGTTCACTAAGCAAGTAGAGCAGCAATGGCAAGTCTCTGGCTGTACGCTGATGAGAATCACAATGCAACAGGTAGGGGAGTAACAAAGTCCTCGCTTCTGGTTCCTGCTTTGCTGGGAATTCAATAATCATTCAATAACAATCAATTCAATTTCTGGTGTTATTGGTCTGTACAGGAGCCAATAACAGCAGACAGCAAAATTGGAAACCATAAAAAAAATTTTAAAAAAAAATGTTACATGGCCTAACTTTTGACAACAAAAAGATTTTGGAAAATAACATCTAAAGGGAGTGAAAAACTCCCCTTAAAAGCAGCTTTTAAGCCTAGGAAACCAGAAGGCAGAAAAAGAAATCCTGCCTACCCTGTAACTCCCATTCAGTGTATCAGTCACTGCCTGTATAAATCCTACCAGAAGCCCCATTCCACACAGAGCAACTAGACCTCATAATTGTTTCCCCTCTATTACTGCCTGATCCAAAGGCTTAGCCTTCTGAACTTGAAGGTGAGCAGTACATCATGTATGTACCATGCTCATTGTTGACTACACAATCATGTAACTAACTACTATTTAAAACCAGAAGCTTTCAATTACATGAATTGGATGCTAAACTAGAATGCAAGCTATACAAAGTGCAAAGATCTTCTTAGAAGCATTTGTGTCCTTATGTTTCGTGCATTTCCTTTTCATTTTTCTCTAAAATGTATAGATTACTCGTACTTTAAACAGCTGCCTGAAAGTAATTACTTTTTTTATTTGAATGTGTAATGTTAACTTTGCTGACTTTTTTTCTGAATTGTGAATAAAAATATACTAACTCTTGGACCAAGGATAAGAGCAGCAGCAATATTAATCAAAGGAAAAGACATGATTTAGAGTCAGAGCAAAGCTTCATCTGTTCAACATAGCTGGATATTTATTTGTCCTCCTCCCAGAGATGAAAATGGATTTACACAATGTCTCACAGGTTGATAACCTACTACCTACAAAATTCAGAGGTGATTCATTCATTTTTCAGTAGGATTTGTTCGGAAACAATGCATCTTTGAACATTTTGCCTCAGCAGGAGAAAATAAAGAAAGAGAAGGATATTTTTTGAAACTACCAGGACATCTTGACAGAAATAACTGAGGAGGTGAGAGATTAAACCTATTCATTATTGCTGAAGTTATGAAACAAGCTGATACAGAAAACTCAAGATAAAGTGGGTTAACAAGGCACTTACATTGGTGTACACCTTTGATTATTACTTCGATATAGTATCAAAGGTTTATGGATCACATAAGGATTTTAACTTCTAAGTCAGTGAAACAATAACAATCCAGTGATTATTTAAAAAAAAAAAAAAAAAGAAAGAAAAATCCTACTGTGTTTATGGCTAGGACTATTCAATTTAAATTTTAATCCCTAGAATAGATGCCAGCTTTCCTCCCATTCATATTTTCTTTGGAAATCTCTATGATGAGGAGAAAGCAAATTGAAACCATCTGGGTTCTTAGCCCTTCCAGACCACTGCCATCACTATGCCATATACTCTGACTTTATGGGGAAAAGGAGAATTGTTAGTAACTTCTAAACACATTCAATTGTCATTTCAGACTTCCTTTCTAGCCTTGTCTACATGCACTACAAATTACTTAAACTTACACCTTTAAAATGGCTGAGCAGAGACAAACTGAAGCTTAAAAAAGGCATTTACTGCATAATTCTTTTGTTACATGACGGCTACAAATTAAATAGAAAGAGGAAAAAAAGATTAAAAAGAAAGATACTTACTTACTGTACAGTTCCAAATATTCTCTCCATTATATTATCCATTTGGACAATATTTGTATGTGCACAGAATTAGCATCTTTCAAACAATGAGCTGCCTCTCAACAGTATCTGTCACCCAACACTGTATGATGGCAAAAAATGTACAGGCAAGGTGGGCTCAGACATCTGTTTCTTCCTGAAGATGTGAAAATGCAGGAGGCTGGAGAAAGCCTGGTATCTGTAGCATGTTCTGCTTCTATAATTTCAAGTCCCACTGGTTCTGGGACAACTTTAACATAGGAAAAATAATATATTCAGCAAATGATTTGACATCAGAAGCAGGAGCAATGGAAGAAATCTCCCTGTCACACCACTGACCCATGGAAGTCCAGAGCAGACAGAACCATATATTACAGATATATATGCAGAGGTGCAAGACTGAGAGACCTGGGATGGAAAGTTCCTCGTTGCTACCAGTGGTTTTATTTTTGAAAGAATGCCCTTTTGGAAATTCTGAAATACTACATTCTGAAATCCAATGGAATGAACAATGCAAGGAGCACATAAGAGAGATCTTACTGCATCACTCGGAGGCAGCAAGGGGAAAAATTTTCCTAGGAAATTCTTCCCGAGTCTGAAACACTTCCAAGTAACTTTCAGCAATATTGGAGTGACAGTATGGGCTATTTTGAAACTGGGAGCTCTTTGAGATAATGAGCAATGGCAAGTGCTCTGGGCAATACCTATTACTGCTTAATCACTGCTGAATTAAAATTCTCTGGCCTCAAATAGATCAGACATGGAAGATTCTAGCACATTAATTTTTAAAACACTACAGTCTGTATATAGCAGAATTGAGTGTTACGGGTTTGAGGAAGAGAAGACATACTTTGACAATCACTGCTCAGCCAGTCTGAAAGCATGAGCACCATTCACTGAGCATTGATCTTGAACTCTATCTGAACTATGACACATGAATTGTAATAGATGCACTCTGATGCAGTCCTAAAGAAGAAATCTCATGGCTATCTTCACTTCCTTACCTCCAAGGACTGAGTGAAGATGACATGTATCCAATAGAAAAAGTGCTTCTTTTGCAAGAAAAGGTGAGCTTTGGAATTCAGGGAGCACCTGCAAAGATGCAACCTAACAATCTTCTTTCCCACAGTTTTACAGGAGCTTTCCCGCCACGGATTATTTTATGAGGGAATTTTTTTTCCAAAACTGCCTCAAATTCTGTGTCCTCTCTGGAAAAACAAACAAACATGTACACACATACACATACACACAAAAAAAAACCCCAAACAACAACAAACAAAACCCACAACAACCAACCAATCCCAGCCAACAATATACACTGATTTAGCAGGTATGCAAAGGCTGGGTTCCCACAGAATACATACTATTGTGAGAGACATACTTTGCAATGAAGGACAGGGCTTGAATCATCAAAGCATAAACCATTCCACAGCAGCTCTGACAGTATCTTTTAACAGCCTCTTTTCATCTTCTACAGGGCCATACTCTAAAAACTACCTTATGCTGGAAACAACATGAACAAAAATAGAAAATTAGAAATTGTGTGGCACCCAAAGTAGCAGATGCTGCAGGGATTCAACTACAGTGATGGAGATGAAGAAAAGAAACTCAAGTACAGCTGGATTCATTTCATCCCTTCTTGATAGAAGGGGGATAGGGGAAGAGAGACGAACACAGAGGTTTCAGGATACCTGAATCTGTGATTAAATATTTATATTAATCGGTAAATAACTCATTTCCTCCCCTCAAGTCTGCTTTGCTCACAACAGTAATTGGTAAGTGATCTCCCAACCTCTATTTTGACCCATGAACTCATTCTTCCTGTCTTCCCCCCCACCCCGCAGGATGGCCAGGGCTGTGCAGGCACCTGGCTGCAAGCTTGGGGCACCCCACCACCACATCCTGAGCAGGTCATGCTCCTGTGGGCACTGAGGGCCAGGAGCTACAACATGGATGCACCAGAAGGAAAAGGCACAGCAGCAACACGTTCTGATCTCTCGCTGGCTTTAACCTGCGGGTATTCAGATTCTGCAGGTAAACCAGCCAGAAATACCAGCATATGCACAAATAAATCATTACAAGCCTTGCTTTAAGTTTAAGTGGCTTGAAACCGCAACTGAGGAGAATCTATCCCTTCAGGGTAGCAGTCTCCTCTGCACAAGGTAAGTCTGGAATGAAATCTAATTCAGATTTCACAGGTATCGAGATTCTCCCCCTTTAGAAGTAGCAAGCTCTTGCTTGATTGTCAACTCACTATTATTTTTACCTTTAGGATATTAAGCCATTACCCCTGTGTCTTTCATGTTTGCTGATTAGAAAGACAAGCCGAAATTGAAAACATGACTTGGAAGCGAGCTGTCTGTGCCACAGCGGGACAGCAGAAGTGAATTGTGCTTCCGTCAGGCAGAGAAGGAGGAAAGAATTCACCGTTAGGCCGGCCTGACGCCCGGGATGGAGCGCTGGCGAGAGGCGCCGCCGGGTGCGGGGGAGCCCTTCGCCTGAGGGAAGCCGTGCTGGCGCGAGGGCAGCCGTTAGGGTGAGGGGAGCGGGCAGCGTCGCGGCCGCCGCGGCACCGAGAGCCACCGGGCCCCGGCGCTAGGACCTGCCGGAGAGGCTGCCCGGCTGCTCTATTTTTACTTCGGTATTTTTTACATTCAGACTTTCCACTGCCGGCGGCCCGGGTCAGGGGATCCGAGCTGCCGGGGGAATCTGACAGGTCAGCCCCGCAAGAGTTATTTATAGAGGGGCGGGGGACAGAGGGAAAGGATGCGATCGGCGTCATATTCTTCTGTCTCGGGGCTGCGGACTGGGAGAGATACCCACGAAAGAACACCACCTCCGCACCCCCCGCGACGCCCCCTGTCCCTCAAGCACAGCAGGTCAACGCGGCTGACAGGGAAACCCCAAGCTCTGCGTCCCGCCGCACCGCCCGGCTTGACCCGCGCTTGGCTGCCTGCCTCGCTCCTCCGCCCTCTGCGCCGCTGCTCACGGCCTGGAGAGAAGGGGCAGTCCGGGCCGGCCGGAGGACACGGAGGCTGCGACGTGTGCCAAGGAAGCAACCGACCTAGGCACGGCCCAGGGGCTCTCATTTCTTCTTTTCCCAACATTTTTCCTCGTGCAATCTCTCAGGAAGCAAGGACCCGCCTCACACACGTATCAATTCCCCCAGTTACAGATCCCAGCAGGTGGAGGGAAGCCAGCAACCAAGACAGTTCTGTACAAAACTACACACTCCCATGACAAAAAAATGACTGCAGAGGGGCACTAGGATTAAAAATACAGAGCCAGTGAGGCTACTCAAGCTACAGTCTGTCTGGTCACTGTCTTCAGAGCTTGCTCTCTATGTGAAGACCTTTTCAAAGGGGTTTTAATCTTTCCTTGTCCTCATTTGACTAGCTGTCACTTCACAAGAGGTTTATCAGCCACCTTCCTCCTCTGGCGCTGGAGAACTGTACTTACCCAGCTTGCCATTTGTGAGGTCTGTTTCTTTTTGGTAGGGAAAGAAATTAGGACAAAGTGGAAACATTAGTATTTCAGATTTTAATCAGACTTGCCCCCTCAAGCCCCTGCTTTGTCCTGAAGGCATTTAAAAACCATGAGGCCACTACATTTGGAAGGACCTAGGCTGCATGTGCAAGCCTAGAACTAACTGCTCTGCTGCAAGTGGTGTGAGACCCTGACTGGCATTCATCTGGCCTTCTAAGCACTTGCCAAGGATACCACACGCTGACAGGATTTGACTGTTCCCACACAATGTAAAGTTAACTGCCATCTTTTAAAACCTGACCAGATCAAGAGACAGTGCCATTGTGTGTAACTGCCTCACAGCACATGCTCTTCAGCTTGAAAGCAGATAACCTGGTATCCTGGGCCTTGTGGTCCAGGTGGGGTCCAAGTTCCCCTCTCTTAAAGAAGTAAGAAGTGCCTGTAGTACGTTGAGCCTGCTATATTGGAATGGTCTGAATATGCTGGTCCTCAGCGTGGCAAAGACTCGCAGTCCAAACGGTCTTTAGATCACATTGATGGAAGCACTGTCTTCCTGCTTGTGTACAAAGGGCTTATTTAGAGTTCAGTGTTAGTTGGTTAGAACAGATGGGTGAGAGCACTGAGAGCAGAAGCCACTGGGTTTCTTCACTGGGTGTAACCATCCCAACATTCCCTTGCCTATTCTGCCTTCTCTTGGAAGGACCCTTTCCCCTTCTGGTAAATGAGATTTCTGTCTGGGTGCTTATCCACCTCACCCTCTGCACATGCTCCTCGCTTGGCCATGCAAGTAATGACAAGAAATTATGTGTCTGGCGATGCATGGATTTAGTATAACAGCAGGACACTAATGTTCCTCGAGGGAGTGGCGTGCTAAGACCTAAATGTGTATATCAGCTTAGCAAAGAAAAAAAAATGGAGCTCCTACATTCAAGTAATCCTGCATTTTTAAGTAATTACTGGCACTGTTAACAGTCCATGTGTATCTGCAGACATCATCTTATACATAATTAACAGCTTCACAGTAATTCAGATATCTTAAATTGCCCTCTGTGTGTTGCACACTTCATAGAAGATCTAGCTAATCATGACACATTTCAAACCACCTTCTACTTTTTACTCACTGCACACTCAAATTATGTACCACAGGCACAGTCAAGTGCCAGCCAACATTTCCAGAGAGGAAGTGCACGTTTGGTCCCAGATCCAAAAGACTGAGGAGAAACAGTGTTTTGTCCTGGTGGTCCTGTCAGATACTAATAGGATACAGGAAAATTCCTCTTATTTGGGCAAGCAAGCTGTGGTGGTGTCTGGCTCACTGCCCCAAGGGCCTTCTCAGGAAAGTGAGTACTAGTGGTTTCCTTAAAAATGCGTGCTGAGTGACAATTATAAGTGCTCTTGAAGTGCCAGGCTTCCCCATGGGCTGCCTGTGTACCCAGTAAATGGCTGACAGAGGAGAGGAAAAAAGTCAGGAGCATCTCCTGTCTAAGGAACATTGGTCAGGATTCCCATGTCCTCCCAAGGAGCCAAGACACTCAGGAGATGTCACCACCTTTTACAGAGACACATAAACAGAATGGTTCTGTACAACCTTGGATTGTTCCCTTAAAGGATTACCTCAGAGACACACTAATTCGATGCTGCCTGTGGGACAGTACCCAAGAAGCTTATAGCAGAGATCTCCAACCAAGGCATCTCTTACAAGAACAAAAGTGAGGAATTACAATTCAGTCCTGCTGTCTGGCCCATCTTCTAGGAACACAGGAAGGATGTAAGTGGCCATATGGAAAAATCCATTCCCATATTTTCACTGCTGAAAGCTAAACCTTCCCAAGAGGCCCCGTGAATGCATTAAAAGCTCTAGATACTTGATTTCACTTAAGGGTTTCACCATCTCAGCCAGACTGCTAATAATTTAAAATAAAGATTGAATAATTAATCGTCTGCCATGAAACGCGTCCAAGGATTCTGCATTTTAAATCAAGCGAGGCAGCGGCCCGGCCGAAGTATGCTGCCGGATTTACAAGCCTGTGGCACCGGCTGCCCTGCCACTTCGGTCGCACGCGGACCGGTGCGACAGCGCGGGAAGCTCCGCCGCCCTCCCTTGGGATGCTCCAGCATCAAGCCCAGCACTCCTGCCTACCACGTCGCCGGTCCGCCGGGCTGAGAGAAGAGACAGTTCTCCCGGCGGGCGCTCCCGCTCGCCCGCCGCGGGGCTCGGCACCGCCACCGGGAGCGCTGCCCCCTGGCCCGGCTGCCCCCTGGCCCCGCTGCTCACCCGCGGCCCCGCCTGTGACAGCGCCACCGGCACCGAGGATACCGGGGAGCGCACTTGCTCCCCGGGTAGAGGGCAGGCTAGGTGGGCTGATCCCGCAGTTGGCACTAACGCGTCAGTCGCTTCGTACAAGGCTCCCCCATCCCGTGCAGCCTCTCCCATAAGAGCAGGCAAAGCATGCTTCTCCGCCCTCCTCATCCCTCCTCCCACGGGGTGCGCTGGGAGACTGGGACAGCCTGCGATACCCCCCTTCGGACTCTTGCAACCACAGGTACGCTGTTTCTCCCTGCAAGGATTGACTGACTCCATCTGCGACTCTCCACGGTATGGCCACCTCCCGCGGGTGGTGGGGTCCTGCGGTACCATCCTGCCGGACAGCCGGGGGAGCGGGGGGGAAAGAAGAGGGAGAAGGGGGCCCCTCCACCCAACCCACGGCTGCATCCGACGCGAGGGTGAAGCCACCGCTCGCTGCCGCCGGGAGGCAGCTACCGCGCCGGGGAACAGGTCACGGTGCATCATCTCCCCGAGAGCCCGGCCGCCGGTGGGGCTGCCGCTGCCGTTCTGGGGGACGTCAAGCACAAACTTTGCTCTTGCAAATCCTGTCCGGACCTGTTGCCGTCGAGCTCGGCGCAACTTCTCGCTTCTTCCAGCGCCGGAGCAATTAGGAGGCACATCAGCCCCATTGATCTTCCCTGCTGACTTTGTGAGAGAATTGGGAGCGGGCGCCGCTAAGCTCTTCGTGAAACGCTAGTAACGGGCGGCTGTTACCCGCGACTCACCTACACCCTGCGCCTCTGAACTCGACCGTCCCCGGTGCTTCTCCCGCACAGCCACGCAAGTTTCGACACGGGAGCGCTCTGGGACGGCTCCACGGAGACGGGCTGGGCGCGGGGAGTCACTTGCCCCGCGGCCGCCCCCCAGGCCGCGCCTCCCGGGGACAGGGCACAGTGTCTGCCTGCGAGCCTCGGGTCCGCTCCCCCTAGGGCAGATCGTGGGGCTCGGAGCAGGGCTCGCCTCTTTCCCGCTTGCCCGAGCAACCTGCCGCTCGGCCCCGCGTTGGCAGCGCAGTCTGCGTGCGGCGCACGGGGATTCCCCGCCGGACCGGCGGCCGGGCTCCCCTTCTCCTGTCCGGCACCCGGCGGCGGCCGGGGATGTCCCCCCGAGAGCGCTACCCCCGCCCGCACCCCAGAGGGTCTCCGAGCGGTGGAGCCGGCCGCATTCGCAAGGCCCCTGCCCCGTGGGGTGGCCCCACGCGCGGAGGAGAGCACCCCCGGGCTCGCCTTACCCGGTTGGCGGAGAGAACCTGCCGGTAGCGCTCCTCCTCTGCAGGCAGGGCAGGGAACTGTTGCATGGAGAGCATGCTCTGGCTGCTGCTGAACCCTCTCCACTTCGGCCGTCCCCCCACGCCCTTCTCTACCTCTGTGTCTGACGAGTCGCGGCCGCCCGCCTCCCGCACATACACACTTGCGGGGCGGGGGGGGCTCTGCATTTTGTCTGCTCGGCAGACTCCCCCTCCCCCCTCCTCCACCCAATAATAATAAACCTCCGCTAGAAAGCTGCCACATCCCCACCCCTTTTGCACACAAGGCTCTACCCCTTGGGGACAAGCTGAGTGACAGCCCACTTACTAATTTCGCCCTAAAGCCGTCCCTCAGGGAAGGCGGATGAGGTGGGCACAGCCTTTGCTCCCCCCGCCCCCCGATAAGGGATGTCTCGTCACGCCGCGAAGGTCTTCAGGTGACAAGGCAGGAACGCTCTGCAGGGAAGAAGCCCGCGGAGCTCACTCCTCGTAGCCCTTACCTTGGCTCGTTGGGGCTCTGCCGCGACCGAGGTGTCGGGGCTGTCCCCGCAGCGCCGTTGGGCTGCCGGCGAGCTCCCGGGCCGCCCGGACGCACGCTTGCGGCTGGAGCGATCCGAAGCCTCTCCAGCGCACAGACCTACCGGTGCTCCCGGCCCGCCGAGCTGGTGCGCGGAGTTCAGGGCGGGGGATGGCGAGCCCAGGCCGGGCTCCCGGGTCTATCCATCCGCGGTGCCTGGGCGCAGGTGGACCCTCCTGCCTTCTGGATGCTCTTGATTTTACGTTACGTTAAGGCTTTCTTTTCACCCCAGGGATAGGAAGTTTCGCGCCCACAGGGACTACAACGCTCGCTGCGCAGCACAAAGCCTTGCCTTTCCTCAGTCCATCCTCCTTATCTCCAAAACGAAGGCTGAAAGCGGCGCCGGGCGCTGCCGCCTACACAACAGAAGCGGAGGGGAAGGGCGCTCCAGCGGGAAGAAGCTTTCCCGGATCCGGCGACAGGTTTCTCCAGCTCCTTCCCCGCAGTGATTCTGCGGTCCCAGCCCCCGCCAGTGCCACACAAGCCTACCGTGCCCCGTCCGCCCGTGCGAAGAAGCGCGGCACGGGAGGACAGGGGCAGTCGGGAACGCTGCACCTGCCCCGGCGCCGATCCCGGCCGTGACCGACCCCCAGCACCTGAGAGCTGGAGGGGCGTGGGGTTTGTTGCAAGCCGTTTGAAGCAAAGCTCTCACGCCAAGAGGTAAGTGGCTCCGGAAGCTGCAAATGACAGAGCAAATACCCCACCCCCCTGAGACATCGCATTTTAAGACTTGCATTTTGCTGCCTTTGTTCCCTCTTCCCTGGATCTACAGCCAAAGATGTCGAGTCTGACTGAAGCCCGGCTCCGCGTACGTAACAGAACTCACAAGTGCTGTCCGAGAAGAATAAAGCCAATGGGACAAAAAGGATGCTTGCTGGGCAGAAGTGGTGCTACCAGAACAACCCTGGGCACCACAACTGGGTTCCGAGACACATCTGTAAAACAGAAAGGTTACCAGCTTCTACTGTGCATGTTTCAGCGCTTCAGCAATGCTGTCATTCAAACAGTGAGTCAGAAACCAGCCCAAAAATGGCATGAATACGGCTTTATGCCTGATAACCACCCTTGGCTACCAGCACGGGTGGCACCCCTTGTGCCGAGAGCTCTTCCTGGCGTTTTTCCAGCTGCTTCTCCAGATACCTCTATTTCTATACCTTCTGATTTAGGCCCTTATACTTTCTGTTTGTGTGCAAACAATTGGGAACAGACTGGGTGCTCCTCCATGCTTCTGGAGTGCCACTGCATATAAGTAACTCCCACACAGGGTAATTCAGTCCTGGATTTATTTACTTCTTTACCCAACAAAACCAAGTCCCCTCTGGAGGAAAGCAGTGGTTTTGTTCTTAAAGCAATTGAATAATATGAAAAGCATGGGAAGAGGCAGAAGCAAAAGCACTGATGCAAAATCTTCAACTTGCTTGATGTAAAACAACAAGTATTTTGTCCTTATAATACTGGTAAGAGGCATAAAACCATAATTCATTCCTTATTACAATTTTTAGAGATATTGGTTCACCCTGTTGTAACAGACAATAAGAACAAATGAAAGCTGAAGTCTTAAGAGCTGCAAAGCCAGCTTGGCCTTGGATGGAGGATGTCTTCTCTTCAGCACTAGTACTGTGAATTCCCAACCACAAGCCCATCTTGACTCCTTAAGCTCATACCAATCTCCTCAAGTGGGGGAGACATTCAACCTGCAGCTTCAGGAGATTCAGCCACAGCATACAGAACACAGAGAAAACCTCAGCAGACTTCTGGGTTTGCTGGCAATTTTATGGAAGTCACTGCATGAGAAACAATTATTTAGATGAAATAGTACTTGGCTGAATTAAGGAACAGTTCCCACAGTATGACTTATTTCTACACAGCTGCCACTAAGCCTAACTTACAGCTAACTTTAAGGTATCACAGAGCTCATACTGAGAAACAATCCACATCAGAAACCTGTTTTTCGGTAGCATGGCACATTAAACCTTTTTATGCAGAATCCAAATAATTCATTAACACAACTATTATTGGGAAGAAGCAATCATGTCTCATTTTAACTAATTTGACTTGATTTTTCTGTAATTTTGACCTTGCCTTTCCCCTCCTAGTAGGTACAGTACACTACAGTATCTTCATTTTATAATTCTTCAGAGCAATTCATTGGTTTAATTGAATGAGAAGAGCAAATAAAAGTACAAATTTACCTTTATAAAGCAAGAAAAGGGAGCTGCTCAAACACCCATAAATAACAATTAGTAACAGAATGAAATCACAGTGAAAGAGGGGTATCTGAACTAAATGAAACTGAGGACAGGGTTGTCCACAGACCATCCATACAAGAATACTTCACTCTAAAGCACCCACCAGAGAGCAGCCACACAGACATCAGGCTTCCACTGCCCGGTACAGGAACATCCCTCAGACCAAGCACATCTATGCTCTAACCCAACACATGGGCTTATTACTCTCCAAAAAGCTGGCAAACAGCAGATAAGCTTAGAGCCAGAACTACTGAGACTACAAACTCAAACTTTAAAGTGCTTTAAAACCACAATCAAGCATAGAAGAACAAATTTTGGTGCTATCTGCCTAGTAGCATTTCCTCCTTTAGTAGCTAACGCCAGGACAAACATCTAATAAATCAGCTGTACTTCCCCACATGAGGCCGAAAAATAATTACTAAATCCATTCCCATTTGTTTCATCTTTTCTACTTCCCCAACCCATTGCCACAACTTTGTCAGAGCAGCAATATGAAGGAACGTGGTTATGCAATTCCAGCATTGATCTGAGCAGCAAGAGACGGGAACAAAAAGCACCCCGAAGAGATGCTGCAGTGTGTCAGCTGTCATCACCCAGGACAACTTTGCTGCTTTACTACACCAGCCCACAAGAAGACAGAATCTCTCAAATTGTTTTTGGTGCGTTTATTATCTGACTTGGTATTTACAGTAATGCACACAATGGCTTTGTTATTGGTACAGGGAACAAACTTGTCCAAGGAGTTTCCAATCCAAAAATATAGCGACCACTTGTGAGCACCTCAGTTCAGCAGAAAGATGAATGCTCACCAGAACACACTCAGGACCTGGAAAATCCCCATTCCCCCCCTCCCACCACAGTTGATTTTATTTTTTTTTCCAAATATTTTTACACAACGTTAGATATTTGCATGCCAGATATTTGTATCCTCGTGATCAGGCTTGTCTCTCTGTAATTTCCCTTTCACAGCAGGTCAGATTATATCACTTGGTTTAATGTATGCTTATCAATATGCATTTTTTAATAAACTTAACATTCCAAATATTTTCTCCTTACATTATGTAACAGTACATTATATTTAAATTGCTGGGAAAATAACCCAAAGAACCAACCAGCCCCACACCACCTTCAATTCTTTCCGTTCCAGAATGACCATCCTTCATGCATACCGAGTAACGTGATTTTACCTGGGCCTTTTACTCTAAAGATTGTCATGCTTGCAACATGCAGCTCCAACCAAAAATAAAAGGAGGGGAGGGTGGAGGAGGGGAAAAAAATTAACTTTAATAATAATAAAAACATAGAAACCAGTGATTTATTACATTGCAGACTGCTCAAACCCCCACACTTTTTTATGCCAAAAAACAAATAACTGGTTCAATAGGCAGACCAACAGAGCGCAAATGACTCAGCTGGATATACAGAACTATTTTGAATAAAATTTCAAAAATAGGTATGTCTTGCATATGCGAGGTTCAGGAGAGATACAAATCCTTGAAGAAAGGGAATATGCCTACTCATACACACTTCTGTATGGATGGAATGGGTTTTTTAAAGATTACTGTGCTTTCTTAACAGGATAAAGGTGATCTCTTTGCCAATACTTCAATCAAATGCTGCAAAATACGCAGAGAAGAACACTAAGAACTACACCAAACTTAACTCAAATGCAGATAATTTTTATAGCTCTGTACAGAAAGTCATAGAGACAAGAAGAAACGCTACCTTGTACTTGTTCTAAAGAAAAAAGGTAGCAGTAAATAAAAAACTGAGTTAGTCATGTAAGGTAAAAGCTTTTTCCACAATGATCTCACTCACACTGATCTATGTATTTGAGTTCTGGACATATCTCTTTCTATTTTTGGACAACACATCACATTCTACTACAGCTGAACAAAAGTCTCTCTTCTTTCTGCAACAGGAGCATTACTGGCATCAGCTGTTATATAGCAGCACCACCTCACCTGGTTAAAGAAACACCACTTACACATGGAATTATCTTCCAGGCATTAATATTATAGGAAAGAGTTAAAGAAATACTACAGAAAATGGTTTAGTCCTTATACTAAAAAATAATTCAACAGAGATGCAACTATGATTGCCTAGTGTAATTTCAATTAATTCTACAACTTTACATACTAATGGCTTGGCACATGATGACAGTAGTATGCATTTCTTAAAATCCATTAAAAAACCCCATAAAATACTATTAAATAGCACCAGCCTGTGCTAAATATTGCCTAGTTTTCCTTACCTCTCTTCTCTTTTCACACAACTTAGGTGAAAAATTGGAAAGAAAGTGATTTTCTCACCATTTTGTCAGTTTATACAATCAAAAAGCTACTGCTTGCTTTCTTCCCCCCCCGCTGCTGAACCATGCTTACAACTGGCTATCAGCTCAATTTAATATTGGGTCCCTTTATAAGTGGGCCAAAATCAGGCAAAAGAACTTTAAACAAACTGCAGTCTTCTCTTATTCACACAAAGGGTCCCATTGCTTTTGCAGGATTTGCAATGAAATTCTATGCCTGAATTACCAGGGCAACCTGATTTCCTTTGGCTTTGTAGCTCATCTTTGGTGGGATTTTGTAAGCGCTTTGCACTTACCTACAATGCTCAAGTACCAGCAAAAAATTTCCAGCAGAGCTTGAAAAATTCAGTTTTCTGATTCCCACTGCTCCCAAATTTAGCTTGCAGCCCGCGGCAGCTTCTCCGATCATCCTGACACTATGCAAACCTTTCAGTTCTACCAACCAACACTGACACCCCAAAAGCTGGGGATTCTGAGCTGTCAATGAGAGAATGTTTAAACATTGAAAAGACCAGCTAGACTGTTTATACATGATTAGCAAGCACCATCCAGAGGGCTTCAGAACAATGTATAATTGTATCGTTAGGCTACTCAATTATGGTTTTGCACACCAATGCAAATATTCAAAGGTGATGTTTGTCTATGCAAATTGTCAAGCGATGCTCTAAGCTCAATTTCGAATCGCTTTCCTGCTGTTGGTGATGGGGCAGGAATGAGAACACAGCCCTGTACCCTGGAAGTACTTCACATGCACATTCAGCCTCTGCATCTGCCCAGGAAATGAAGTTTTCAGTTGCTTTGATTTTGAGGAAGGGGGGTGTGTTAGGAAACAACAAAACCCCCACACCCCACAGGCTGTAAGGGGGCCCATTGCATTGTTTGCAATACAGCTGATTTGAAAGACAGTTCATATTTCCCTTCCCTGAACCAAGTTCTGACATGAAGCCCCAGAACAGTCAAGCCTCAGTGATCTGAAGTTCCCCATTAGTTGTTAAACGATTTGAACTGACCCGAAGGAGAGAAATTATTTTGTGATACAAGATAATGACCAGCGTAAGAATACTAATCCTCAACAAACCACTAAGCTGATTTTACAGGAAACAAATATTCAACAGAGCATTTTATACTAAGCTATTTTAAATATTATGAAATGGAGACAAGGAAAAGTAACACAATACATGAACAGAAGAGATGTTAACAGATCTCAGTCAGACAAACTACACCAGCGCTTCAGCGTAGACTAAAATCTACTATTACCTTCAGTGTCTGAAGTCAGTTTTGTGCTGTCAACGTAACACAAGAGGTGACATTTCATCCCTCCTCTGCACCTTCCTCAGCAAACAGGGTACATACATAACCTACACATACTAAGTTCTGTTACACACAGACTAACGTTCTAGAAATAACAGCTACCTAAAGCCTGACTGAGGTATATCCCATATTGAATCGTTTCAGTTGTTGTAGACCATGAGCCATGCGACCATCACAACAGCAACTCCGAGCAGTGGCAGCATCATGAGGTTCTTGTATTTTTGCCATGACGACTGTTCAACTTCTACTTCATCCTTTCTTCTCTTATTCTTTCTTCGCCCTTTTAGTCTGTTTTCAAAAGCTTCCAGTTCAGCCTAGATGAAGACAAACAGCAGTAGTTGACATCTGTGTCAGAATTAAAATCAAGGAAATGTGCAGATTTTAAATAACATTCCTCAAAACACTTTATAGAAAGTAACTGGCAGCCAGTGAAAGTGATGCATCTCTTACAGATGAGTTGGTGGCACAATATCCCATGGTTACAAAGCATTTCGCTTCCGAGTATTAAACCATTGTTCAGCTTCTTATAAAAAACATCACCAAACCCCCAACCAACTGAAGTTCTACATTAGATTTTTAACTTCTTATAACTTAATAATTCATATACCACTGCAGTAGCTACATAGCATCCTACAAAAGAACAGACATGCCCTGAAGCAAAGCAACTGGAAAAATAAGAATGCCAAGCTTCCACCCAGAACAGGATTGCAGGGTGATGCCTGCAATGAACAGTAGGGTCCTCTGTTCTCTGCTCCTCATCCTCCTCCACATCCTCAAAAGGCTATCAAGAGAACACAGATAAAACTCGTTTTAAGGTACAAAGCCAAAACAAAGTGAGAATTAGGCAGCCTGGAACAAAGAGTGTAAGACTGGGGTGAGACTCCAATGAGGAGCCACCTAAATGCTAGTGAAATCAGAAGAGATGCCCTAAAGGAGAGTTGAGGCAGACTACAACCAGAAAGGGTCTGACAATTCTCTGGATTTTTGGGTAGAGTTGTTAGCAACTCGAGAAAGCACGGGACAAGGAGCTGGGGAGCACAGAGACCAAATGAACTGAAAGAGAGGAGAAAGATGGGAGTAGCAGAGCACAGCAGCCAGGTCCGGCTGGCCAAAGAGGGCAAGACTAGGCTGAAACAGAGGAAACACGGAGAGTGAACAGAGACAAAGCCCCACCATGAGAGGAAATAAATCTACATGACTGCTACTGCAGTGCTGCCAGGAAGAGAGGGACTAAGACAGTAAGGTGAATTACAGAAACAAGAATAAGAGTGTTTTGGGAAATGGGCAGAGAAGTAGTCCAGCAAATATAATTTTCCTTTGGAACTCAAGATTGCCTGATGTCTGGTGTTCCTCTACTGACAGCAAATATTAGTCAGAGTTTCACAAAGCAGATCTCGTTTCCCTTCTTGTGCCAGATACCACTGCTAGCAGGAGAAAGGGACCCATTTTGATGTCTACTCTTTTGTACCTAATAAAGGCAGAAATCATTGGTGCTTCTCTGATAATATGAAAGAAGAGTTCAGACAAAGTTCCACAGCCTACTATTTCAAACACAGTTACTTTCAACTAGCTAATCCCCTTTAGAAAAGGGAAGTATTTTAATGAAAGTTTTACAAAATCCAAAATCTGGAGGCAAGTGCAGAGTTCTTAAGGTTTTATAGATAACACAGCAGTATTCATTTTACACAGAGGCTCAATAAAATCTGGGGCTTTCTATAGTTATCACATACATGTGATCAGTAAGTTTTAAAAGCAGAGTGCTTATGAAGTGCAGCAATCTGAATTAATATATAGGGCTCGAACAGTTATATAATAGCGACTGAATTGCTTTCCTAGTGAACTTTATAAAAACCCAGCTAAAAATAAATACATCACAAAAAACCAAAACATGGAAAGAAAAAAGGTTCGTGGGTACAGAACAGGAGAAAGAAGCCATCACCATCCTTGGAAAGCTACCTACAGACTTTATGTAACTCATCGTTCCCCAAGTGTCACCTCAATGATCGCTGAGCGACAAAGTAATGGTTGGGCCCGGTCTTCCACCTGCCTTAATTTTTCAAGCTAAACAAGCTCAAGCTTTTTAGAGTAAGAACCTAACTTTTGTGTGTATAAATGTATTAAAAGCATTTCATTTTACTTTGATTTAAACTCTACAGTCAAAACAATCTGATGTCAGTTAATACCCAGTTTAGCATCACTCAGGTACTGGATATTGCTCCTTCCTGTGTGTTATTCTCTATATTCTTCCGGCACTGAAGGAGTAGCAGCCCCACATGAGAAAGGGGATAAACAAGTGTAAGTAACAGCGACTCTACAGACACAAAGCTTCTATCCTGAAGTCACAGGTCTTGCATTTGGGGAGGGGGAAGGAAGTGGGTGCGCTTGACTTTTGTAACTTCTTAGAAGTGTTAAAACCTTTTTCTATGGGAAAAAAAAAAAGAAACAAAATCTCTCGTACAACTCATTAAATCAGAATTCAGGTTTGAGACCTCGACTTTCAATACTGAAACTTTTGCTTATTAGCAGTTAGCTTGAAAATTTAAACAAGTCTTTTACACTAGAGTGGGAGGGACAGAGAGAGAGAGCTTTGTCTGAATTGTTAAATAATTAAAGTACTGATCTTTTTTCCACCTCTAACAATTGTGAAAACCCTGGCTTCACACAGTGCCTCTGAATTAGAAGCAGAGGGAAAGTTTGGCTGCTAGGGCCACGTTGAGAAGCCTTACCAAGCTGTCTCCCTGTCTCACTTCCACTAAGAAACAAGTGATTCCATCTGTAAATGATATTAGCAGAAGCTCGGACCAAATATAGCAAGTACCCAAATATAAGCAGGCAGACTTACCAAGCACTAACTAGTCTGTATATAAAGGATTTAATGAAGTATTAATCAGAACAGGTCTCAAGAAGCTGCAAGAAACAAATGAGCTGTCTATGTAGAAATGTGCTAATGAGATCAGGAAGGTGGTATAAGATACAGAACTTGTCAGAAGGGAGTATACTCAAACTTATACTCCTAACGTGACCCAACACGCTATGATAGTGATCTCCTCCACTTTGCATCACCAGATGGCAGATTATGATATCAAACTGGAAAAGAATCAATTTTAGATAAAAAGCAGCAGTAGCTGAGGTTACTTCTTGTGTGCAATTCTAAAGCCTATTTATTAGATACTGCTCTTTTATTTTGCGGTCCTTTTTTTTTTTACTGTTGTCCTATTGTTTGCTATTGTGCTATATAATAGGCCGCTCTAATGAACCGTTTAATAGGCTTAATTATATATAGATGAACTTTTTTATCCCTAAAGCTGAATCCATCACAAAACACGTAAGCAGAAGCAGTTTCCATGTACTGCACCAGGGTAACTGCTAGACCACAACTGTGAGACTTCAGTGAAGGTGCAAGTGGAGCGACTGCAGAGAGAAACACCACTGCTGTAGGATCAACACAAAACTGACCTTGCACCCTATACTGGTGGAGGGAATCTGCTACAGTTTCAGAGGAGCCTCATTACTGAAGTTTATTAAAAGGACAGTTTATTTGTAAGTTCAGTGATTTTGAGGCAGAAATCATTAGTGGGTGAGATGCCGTCTGGAATGCAGGAAAACACCATCAAACAACTCAGAACAGGATTAAATGCTGAGGCACAGGTGCACACACGTGGAGTGGATGGAAGGAGCGCAGTAGGGCTGTAGCCTCCCGACGACAAACCTGACCCAGCCATCCCCACCAACCAAGCGTGCTGTTACTGCCCCAAGTTACTGCCCCATTAGTGTAAGCATCTTCAGCCAGCTAGCACAGAATCTTCTTGGATTACAACACAGACAGCATACACTCACCAAAGACAGCACGTTTCCCCCTCACCCCCAGAGACCTGGGAGGGCAGAGTGTCATTTAGGGTCCTCATGCTCTTAGGATGGGAGGGAGGAGGGGAGCTTCACCCAGTATTTAAGTATCTATGGAGACCATTCACCAATTCTGTGAGGTTTGTGCATTATAAAAGCGTTTGACTAAAATCAGCAGTACCTAGTATTTTAAAACTAAACTACACTACACACAGTTACAGTAATGCAAGATCAAACAGATTAATTATCATTTTGGGTTATAAATCATTTGCAGCACACAAAATAAAGCAAGAGCTGACAGGAATGTCCATGCATATCACATTACAAACTATACATCTTTTGTTGCATGTAAATTAAATAATTTACAAATAAGAACAATGGGGGTGAGGAAATGGTAGAGGAACAAGCAAGCTTGATACCTGTTGTCTTCGTTTCTCTTCTTCAATAGCAGCTTTGGCTTCTGCCTCTTTTATCTGTCCAGACACACAAAGTGATAAGTAACTGTTGTAAACAACAGCTAAACCTATTTTCTTATAGAATCATAGTTTTACTTCTATTGAATGGTTCTCAGCAAGTAAATGAGTAAAACCTCCACCAACCTTACTCAGAAGAGTCTCAGAAAACACCTCATACTTGGAAAACACAGAAGATATAATGGATGCTACAAGGTTATAAATTGAACTTCTGACTTCAACTTGAGAAGCTCAACTGACAAATATAAAACCTAAAAATAATGGCTTGTTCACTAACAAGCAGGAAAATCCCTCAAGACAGTTATCTTAAGTTTTAAGCACCTTTATCCTCAATTCAGTATACTTTACACATACATTTCCTATATACATAATTTACACGCACATATTTTATTCCAAATACTTTCAATATTCCCTGACTACTAAAGCAAAAGAGAACCTCTGCATCTGTACCAAATACAACATATATTGGATAACATACAACCAAACTACTTTAAAGTTCTTGGTGTAATGCAAACCAAATGTAATTGATAATGTAAAAAATGCTCCACTATCAAAGTCATATGAAAAGAGGTCATGGGACTTACAAGGGAGTTACAACTGATAAATCTACAGAAGTGTTCTGCAGTATTCAAGAAATCAAATTAAATGCTAGGAATCATTCAGAACAGAATGGTACAGTAAAAAAGTCAGTATGCAAACACATGATGCATTTGAATCTAAGTTCCTGTATTCAGTTTTGGTCCTACAACAAGAAGAGAATGTAAAGCCTAAACATATACCAAAGACAACAGGATGGAGTGGCTTCTTTACAGAGAGACACTTCAGTAGAATTCATCCAGTGACTAACTGGACACAAAATCCTCAAGAGTGTGAAGATGTCAAACAGGAGTAAAAAGAAAAAAAAAAAATCAATAATAATTCTTCATAATACAAAAGCAAAAGCATAAAATGAAATTACCAGGAGGCTAGTTTGTAACAGAGGGAAGTATTCTACTCCCACATAGTGTTTGGCTAAATCTAGAAACTTGGTGCTACAGGATATTTATAGATGGGAAAAGTTAATGTTGACTGAAAAACAGTTAGGCATGTCAACAGCAGATAAATCCAAAGACCGTTAAGCAGAAAGACACCAGCTCAATCTCTACAATCCCCACAGTCAGAGATCACTACAGTAATAGCAGTAACAGCAAGAGTGTCCTGAGGAAGTACACATCTCCCTTCCTGGGTTCATTTCTCAGACCCTTGGCATTGCTGCCACTCAATCACTACACCTTAGAGAAGTTAGATACAAAAATCTGATTAAAAAGTTGGAATGAAAAAAGCAGTCTTAATTCTAATAACTGGATGATTTGCATCTAAAAGCAACACTAATTCACTAAATATGGTTTGCACAGGTGCAATTTGTTCTAAACAGTTTGCAGTTTAAGAGCTCTTGATGACCAAGGACAAAGCATGAGCTTTTAGCACACCATCGCTCAGTCAGTGTGTGCTGAGGGCAGGCTCAGTAGAACAGTCCAGTTCCCAGGTTTTCAGACTATTCTTTAAATTGTTAAACCTTCTATCAAACAAAACCATTGCTGAGAACCTCATTAATCTAAACACAAATGGCAGAACATCTCTTTAGGGAAATGAGCCAAAGCCCTTTTCAGGCACACATAGCTGAGCTGAAATCAGGGTCTGGCATGGAAAACCTGCCCAACCAGCCTCCCGGCATTTCAGTGCCACCTAATGGCACCACGGCCACTCCAACAGACAAGGGGACACACAAACAGAGAGCTTCTCGTTACACCAGTATGGCCATATTCACAAAAGGTACAGGGGTACCATACACACAGGTAGAGGGGAGCTTAAGCATTGTCATCACAGCATGGAAAAACATTTCTACAACTATTTCTTTAATAAAACACCCAGTAAAAGACATGTTCAGTTCCTCAGGAGGGCACACTCACTAGGTGCTACGCATAGAGTTTTACTTAAGAGTTAACAAACTTTGCCTTTTGGCAATCGATGGCTGCTTTGTAACTGTGCAAGCTGAATTATCTTTGTAACTGTCTGAATTTTTAAATGGATTTTTTCTAATCTTGACACATCAAACAGGAACTGACATAATAAACTACTTTTGTCAAGTGCACATAATAGGAAATCATTCTAGTATGTCATTTACAAGTCAACACAGGCTACAAAAAGCTGCCTAGTAAGAATTTAAATAGAACTTTATAACTTCATTTAAAAGGTACACATAGCTAGGTTATGTCACACAGTGTGCCTATGGCACTGCTTTTAGCAGAAGCTTGTAGTCATTTGCTCACGGCATTAGACCATTCCTCCTCATGGAAGACAATGCCACTGGAAAGGAACTAAAAATCATAGAATGTGTAAGGTTGGAAGGGACCTTTAAAGGTCACCTAGTGCAACCCTCCTGCAGTAAGCAGGGACATCTTCACTAGATCATGTTGCTCAGAGCCCCATCAAGCCTGACCTTGAGTAACTCCAGGGATGCAGCCTCATTTCTGGACAACCTGTCCCAGTGATCTATCACTCTCATATCGAAGAACTTTTTCCTAATATCCAACCTAAATCTGTGTTTTTCTAGTTTGAAACCCTTTGTCCTAGTGTTATATGCCCTTGTGAACAGTTCTTCCCCAGATTTCTTAGCTAGTATCTGCTGAAGTAAAACAGGAGCTGAGGCTGCACTGCACCACACTGAGACAAGCTACTGTGCCACAAGCTCATGCATGCTCCTGTGAATTCACTGTGGTTTAGTGCACTCATCCTATAAGCTTCACACTCTTAACACTCTTAGTGGAACTGTTTGTTATTGTTGGGATTTTCTAAAGGCACATCCCAAGAGTCATCTGACCTGCCTGCAAATGCAGGGTTTGGTCTATGTGGTACTTGTTAGTTTGGCAATCAATCCTGAAAGTCTGAGCGGAGGCTGATAAAGCCAGCTTTACCCGTTCAGTTTTTGGGTTGTATTCTATTAAATCTAACACTAGCCTGATAAAACCCAATTAAGTTATGCACCAAATTCCTTTTATCTTTTAACAAAAGGCTTCTAAGTGCAAGGTTGATATTCCGTGTCTCTAGGTGACAGCACGCAGCAATTTCTTCATAAAACAGCAGAACTAGGGAGCAGTCACGTTTAGAGCAGGCTAAAAAGTACACTGCAATTGCTGAAAACTCTCCTTCTTCAGGTACAGGGTAACTAATACAGCATGACAGGATTACACTCTGTATACTGGACAAGTTGGGCGTTCAGCAGCTGCAAAGCTTTCACAGGAAGAGCAGATCTAACAATGCCCTGAACAGTGGCCTGGTCCAAATCCTGCAGCACTAGTCATCAGCAATGACAGTATTATCATCACTGATCAGCACTTGTTCTCAGTGGAAAAAGAAAGAATCAGTTCTAATAAATTAAAAAAAACAACCCAACAAAGAAAGAAACCCCAAACCAAAAGAAACAATGGAATGTTGTTTTAACATAGTATTTCACTGTCTACATACATTGTAATTCTCATTAAGCCAAATGCAAATCTGAAAAAGTAGCTGCTATTAAGCAGCACATGTACTTATGTTGCATTTTTCAGCTGGTGTTGCCTTGGAAAACAACTGTGTGTTCATTTTTTCCTACTTTTCCTGAAGCAGTGAGAAGATATTACAGCTACAACAGACACATTACCTCAGATGCTTTCTGTTTCATTTCCTTGCATAATGCATCGCATTCCAGTGAAGTCTGGCCACCTTCTATCTTGCTGCACTGCATTTCCTGTTAAGTACAATGTGAGGCTTTTGTAATCATTTGCTTATATAAAAAAAAAAACTAGTTGCAATGTCTCTATGAAAATAATTACAAAATATTTTTATTTAGTAAAACATTGGCTACACAGAAGGTAAGGCTAATGATTAAGCATTCCTCTAACTTGTATTTCTGTATTAAATTGTCCTTTTATCTTTTGCTTCTTTCTATGCTAAACTGAAAGCAAGAGTAAATCAAATCGTGCAGTTGAATTTATCCTCTCTTTTCTCACTTATTTGCCTAAGGTAAAGTAAGATAACCTTCTGAACTTGAGCAGGAACAGTTAGCATTCAGTCTCACTAATTTCACATAAATTCTCTTAACTGGTTGAGATTAGAGGGCAAGGCTTAGTCATGGGGAAAGAGTTAATAACTCTCATTCACGCTGCCTGCCCTCCCCTAATGCTGAAGGGTAAAAAAGAAAAAGTACAGAACAACTGCTTCACACCCTTATCTTTTTTAGATGCTAAGGATGCTGGTGCCTGCACTTCCTTTTATACTAGCAGAGAACCGTAACTCATTACGTTAGTTAGGGATTCACAGCATCTGTGCTTGTTCCAACTCATGTAATTATGAAATTTCCCAATATCACCAGAAAAATTTACTTTTTCCTTCTCAAATCACTCCAGGTCATCTGACTGTTCTCCCAGCTGAGCTACAAAAAATGCAATTGTACTTGAAAATAAAGACATTGTAAGTCAGGCAGCTAACTTTTTATTTTTTTTAACTAACAGGATTTTATATTCTCCAGTGAATCCTTTGATATTGTAGCCCCAATCTTCACCTGATATGAGCTGTTATAGCTCTACTGGAGTAACTGGACCTATTCTAACCTGCACCAGAGACAACTGATCCACACAAGTCTAGGAACACATAAGGAAAATACCCTGTTCTCAAAGCTGTAACTTAGAAATTACCTTTTTCAGTCTCTTACAGAGACATCGGAGTTTAACCTTCTGACTGCAGTTCAGAGGACAGCTACCTGAATGGCAAATCTCTTTACACCGGTGACCACAGGGCAACTGCAAAGAACAGAACCCACAAATAAATCCCCCCACACCAACAAATGATAGTAAAATTAGGAAGCATCTGTGAACTGGTTTTATTTCAGACACAGCAGCTTAACAGAAACTCATGCAGCTTACCAGCTTTTCCAGTTGTGAAATAGTTGCTTGGGTTGGGTTTTTGTGGCAAATATTTGCTTGTTATTTTCTGTATTTATCTTTTACCAGCACAGCTTGATTAAAACCCAATTTATCCTTTCAAACATCTCAAGAATAGTCATCTCCACAGTAATTTATACAACTATTACCTTTGCTATCTGTATTTTGGAAGAATATGAGTAGATAAGATAAAAAGAAACTGTAAACTGAAATTAACTGTACTGTAGGCAACTTGAAGATCAGAGTCAACAAAGAAAGAGGGAAGAATCCAAAGCAAAAATACAGCAAAAGAAAGTTTTGCATAGCTCAGAAGATCCTTGCATGCAAAAGTAAAATACAGGTCACCAATGCTCTTAGTACAAAGTAATTTCACAAAATCCTAAAGGTATGCCTTCGGTGGATTATCCCATTTCTGACATGAGAGAGAGAAAAACTCCTAAAAAAAAAGAGTGCAATTTCGAACATTTACAATGCAGATATTATAGTTCAATTATTGTGTTGAGAACTGACATACTAATTTAAATATGCTGTTAGGAAAGTACCAGTGGTCCCAGCATTATATTAGATAAAAATGACAAGAAAGCACACAACCTTTTTCACTTTGTTAGCACCTCGACTGACAACACACCTCGCTCGTACACATGCCCATGAGAAATCTTCACAACAGTGATTTCTCACTTTCAATTACAGAGCCTAATACTGTTAATAGCTGAAGCTGGAATTTCACTCAAGATATCTGATCGATTTATTTAGAGGTAGCTTTAATTCCCCAAATTATTTAGAATGGCATTGGATAGTGCTCTTTATCAAAAGTGAAATTCTGCCTCTTCACTGTCATTAAGAGATTAACACAGCTTGGAAAATGCAGCAAGACACAGTTTTAATATAAATTTTTTTCATACTTATTAAAAATTGAAAATGTATGCATAATACATCACTTCAGCCACAAGAATGGGACTACACAAGATAATTATAAGACCCAGGCATATACACTTCTGGTTGATTAGCAAATTTGGATTCTCAGAAGTGCATTGGAACTGGCTCAATCTCTTAGCTAGCATCATGAACATGCCTAAACAGAATGCAACATTTTCCAATTAAAACTTACAGAACAGACTTAGGTATTTTCATGTCCTCGCTGGTCACAAATTATTATTATTATTATTACTACACTGATAAACAATTTGTGGTTTAAGCCTAGGTTTTGTTAGTCAGTTTCAGCACATTTCACACAGGGACTAGAAGGAGACTCTAAGTCATCACACGTGGTCCTGAAGTCCAGCCCTCCCAAAAGCAGCACTTCCTATGATCCCCTAGGATGGGATGAGGCTGTTCACCATGAGAACAGTCCCCCATTGTGCCCCCTTTCTAGTGCTTCACTAAGTAGGCTGTTCCAGGAGCTCCCTACAAGATGCAAGAGCTTTTTTTTGAATTTTCTGCATTTATTCCAACCAGTCTAAACCCCTTAGCTTTTATCCTCATATTGAATTATTTATTTACCATCCTTTCCTAAAATGCTCTTTATTCCCATAGTATTCTCTTCACTGAATTTCAGTTTAAATCAGTGTTTCTTTAATACAGTAGCCAGAACTGCATGTAATATTCCAAATGACATCTCAGCAGGAAGGACTTTGGACAATGCTTAATTGCACCTTGCTCTTCTTAATAGAGTATCTTTCCCAATACATCTTCAGTTCTCATTTGCATTTCTCTCCAGATAATCATGCTGTGACAGTAAGAATTTCTGATGTTCCCTGGGAGCTTATTATTAGCCTTGACATGCACAGTCTTAGTGTTTTTTCTGTGTCTAACAACACAGCCCAAATACATGTGTTCTGCAGATGCATTTCCTCAATTGTCATGTACTGACAACACTTCACAAGTTTTCATCAGAAAATTCCAATTTTTTTGTGGTGCCAAGGTCATTATTGAACACAATGCAAGGTCAGGCATCAACCCAGTCCTTGGGAAAATGTCTTCATTGTTAACATCTCTTGCTCCAACTTCTCATTTAGTTTTGTTGTTGTCATCTTCGGGGGGTTATTTAAAAAAAAATTACAAGCAACTGTTTCCTTTAGCCCACCTTCACCCTTGTATCAGTTCCCTTCTGTATGTGAGCTAGCCATTCACTACACGGTGTTGCTTCAATTGCTGTGCTGAAACCTTATGTAGTAGATTTAATCTTTGCTTTATCTGGAGGGAAAAATATAAATTGGTCATTTTAACAAGGAAGGAATTTAGGTTTCACAGAGTCTTCTGAGTTGGGAGGGACCCATAAGGATCATCAAGTCCAACTCCTGGCTCCATACAGGGCCAGCCAAGTCAGAGCATGGGACTGAGCACCAGACGCTGCTTGAAGTCAGCCAACCTCAGTGCTGTCACCACTTCCCTGGGGAGCCTGTTCCAGTGTCTGACCACCCTCTTAGTAAAGAGCCTCTTCCGAATATCCAACCTAAACCTCCCCTGTTCTCAGCTTCATGCCATTCCCTTGGGTTCTGTTGCTGGCTGCCAAAGAGAGGAAATCAGTGTCTGCAAGGCTTCTTCAGGCACATCTGATCATCAGCAAATCTATCTCCTATTTTGCCTCATTTTGAAAGATGAGGGAAGAAATTTGTCTTTAAGCCTTGCAAACTACTCAGGTCAGACTACCAGCTGGAGCTGCTCATTGCAAAAACAATTTCCTACTGCATGGCCTCTAGGTGGTAAGAGGGCCCTTCTGCTGGCCCCCTACCCTAAAGCATCATACACAATAACATGATCTAGTCTCACCTGCAAGGTATCCCATGCTGGGCAGAACAATCCATGGCTAAAACTATTACTGCCAGCTTACTTTTCCATACTAATTAGGTACATTTCCATTAATAGCATCAAAGCCCAAACAGACTGTGATGTGTCAGAGCTGCAAATTTATAGAATTGTGAACCAGTTTGTATTGGAAGGGACATTAAAGATCACGTAGTTCCAATCCCCTGCCATGGGCAGGGACACCCTCCACTAGCCTAGGCTGCCCAAAGCCTCATCCAACCTGGCCTTGGGCACTGCCAGGGAGGGGGCAGCCACAGCTTCTCTGGGCACCCTGTGTCAGGGCCCCACCACTCTCACAGTAAATAGTTTCTTCTCAACATCTAATCCAGTTCTACTTTCCTTCATGTTAAGGCCATTCAACATAGCAGCCCTCACTTCAACCTCCAGTTCCCACCACAATACAATGTGTACATGACACCCCACTAGAGTAAAACTTGCATAGCACAAATACATTTAATCCAACACTATAACCCCAAGGCTCACACCCAGCGGGAAGCAGGATAAGAATGAAGCTGGCAGCATAACTTCCTTTTTAATCCCTCCAATGCAAAAGCAACATTAAAAAACCACAGCCAAGAGGAGCAGTGAAATGAGTGGCAAAACATTTCCCCATGATCTCAGAAAACAAATGCAATCCTACTGCTGCTTCTGCAGCAAAAATGTAGTGGGAAAAGATATTTTTTTTTTTACTTGTTTTTAAGCATCCACGTTGATGTGTTTGGCACTGAAATAGAGAGCGTGCACTCCCCTCTGGATCTTTTTCATCATAGAAGACCTCTTGTCAATAGCTCATGAACTAAAGGCCAAAACGAACAGGCTTTATGTTTGACATGGCAAGGCTTTTAAGAGAAAGGGATTTAATCCACAGCTCTGAAAACAAACAAATCCTACATGTATTATTCCCGTAGGCAACGCATTTAAATCTTAACATTATGTCTGATGATGATAAAAAAGAGCCATCAACATTTATGGAGGCTTAAGTTCTCTTCAGCAGAAGGTAATAGAAACAACCCATTAATACACACCTGATAATAAAGAAAATACCCTGTTAAGGAAAACAGCACTTTTGATCAGCAATCCCAAAAGCTAAGTACAAAAGCTAAGTTTATTCACTTCCAAAGGGGCAGACACTTCAGCTAAAAAAGTGTCTCTGCCACCAGAGATCTTACAAAAACCTCCACTGCTTAGCCCAGATGTTGAGGAAAATCCTCTCATAACAGACCGAAGCTGTACATTTGCCTTTTAAAATTAAGGTTTTTGCCACCTGCACACATTTTCAAAGTGTGTTTACAGAATTCAATTAAGCAGCCCGGAAGTAAAATTTATTTCCATTATTAAAAAAGGAAGTCTTAAAATTTAATGGCATTGTGTTTACTGCATTATCATGTTAAAGTAAATTTAACATTATGGGGTCCCATATTTCACATCAAGACAGCAGCAGAATCCACATTAAAAGCACAGCTATTTTTGTAAAAAAATACTAATTTCAGAGAATAAAAGTGTTAAACACAGATCCACAAATGCTGGTATGAGTACATAAATGATGAAAACTGACCAACTGGTAAAACTTCGATATAAGAATTATCCCAAAACATCTGCAAACATAATCATAAAATTTTAATCACCCCTGATTAAAAAAAAGTTAAATTTCCTTCAACAGGATATTTTGATATTGCTACCAAAGAGCAAGAAGGTTTTAATTAAAGCTTCTCATCTAACAGCTGTAGCAATATCAAAGACTCTGCTTTGCCCTAAAGCAGAAAGGAAATATGAGCTGCACTGTGTAACACTAGAAGTAATTTTTGTAGTTATACATTGCCGTTGCCAAAACAAAACCCAGAAGCCTTGCAAGATTTTCAAGTTTCCCTTGCATTTTTTCCAGGCACCAGACAATATAATTGATTTTCATATCCCCAGTGTAGCGTGCTACCTGTAATTCAAATAGGATAGGACACTGCCTACCACAATTCCCATTAGCCAAGAAAAAGAAGACATCTCAAAACTCAGACTTCAGTAAAACACTGTATTCTACTGAACCTGAGTTGCACTCTGCTAAGCTCGGTGGAGTTATATTGCACAGGAAGTTACCAAAATAGGATGGGCTGCAGCACAAAGACACTAACTACCTTACTTTTCAAAGCATCTGTAAGAATGAGAATTTGAGAGTTAAATAGAAGCTTCATAAAACTCAAATGGACTCCCTTGTCTTAAGCTTTCTTTCACAATCCAGTGAATTAAGTAAAAAAGACAGTCTATGGCACAGAGCAATGCTGAACTGCAAGCTAGAATTCAGGACCAGTACTAGATGGATTTTTATATCCCAGACTGAATCTTGGGAATACATCCAGAAAAATCACGAGAGTTACATTAATCAAAGTCAAAAATAAGATATTGGGGGGAATCTTTGAAGAGAAGCTGAAGTACAAGAACACACAGTTCACGTGAAGAGATTATAAGCACTCTTGAAAATAAAGAGAAGGAAGTCTTGGAGCAGACAAAACCAAAGCAACAGAAAGTAAAATGAAAGGACAAAATTAAGAGGTAAATGGACAATGAAATAATATCCAAAAGCGTACCCCTGCCAGGAAGGTACATTTCAGACATCCAGATCAGAAAACTCTGACAGGCACATTCATTTACAGAACAGAGATATAAGAAAGGCATCTGCAAGGGCAAAAAGAAGAAGGTATGAGAAGGCACACAGCAGTCTCTTCCTGCTGGGGTTAAAACAATCTTGCCTGAAAAACAGAGGAACAGAGACTGTTGGGAAACAAGCAGGAATCCTGCAATTTTTTGCATTTACTCAAAACCACATGCAGTTCTCTAATAAAGGCAAGGATTCAAATTTGATTCTTCTGACACTGAAGAACAATGAAACCTAGGTTGATTAGGTTGAGACAGCATTCAGAACTACAAAAGATGAGGTATGAAGACAGAAGTCTCGTACTAGAGGACAACCAGCATAAAGGAATCGAGTGGAATCAGGGACAAAGAATGGGTTGAATCAAGTTATGAGTGCCAGCTAAATACTGCATGACAGACTCAACTACACAGTAAAAGGCCAAATCAGAACAACAAAATAAAGTGATTACAGGACAAAATATTTCTTTAGTACACGAATTTTTATTACAGGGAAGGAGACCTTCTCAGAAATTCTGTAGAGTTTATCATTAGAAACACTTTCCACAATATTCATGACTTTTCCTCATTTTCTACTTCAGATTTGCTAGCCCTACAGTGGGGTACAGAGTGGAGTGAAGGAAGGGCTGTCACTCTCACTACTAATGACAACTAAAGAACAAAGATACACAAATAAGTAATGCAGGGATTTCTGAAAGCAGACAAGCAGCACATAAGGGCACTACAAGGGATAAGGAAGAAGTCACTTGGCCCATCCGTTATGTCCAACAGCAGTACTATCCATAGCTGGACAAATCCTGATACATGTCTAAGATGTTAATGATGAAAATTTGCATGCCTCTCCAACCAGCTTATCCCCTGCTCCACAAGCTTTACTACTCAATAGTATTTAGCACTAGCTAGTGTTAAATAAGGAATATTGATGCCTATACACACTCATCCAAGACCTAAGCATTGTGCAGTAAGCATATTATTCTTCTCTTTACAGAAATTCTTTACATATACCCAGATATAGTAGAAAGATTAACTGGCTTGTCTTCTGTTCCACACAACTTAGGTTTCACTAACACAGCAAGGCATTATTGACTCATGTCACTTGTTATGTATAAAACTCCCTCTCCCTCCCCAAATTGTTGCAGACAGGGAGCACTAGATCTGCACTCAGACAAGACCAATCACAAGCACCATTCTCAGCGTTCTTCCTTATCAACAACATCCCATTACTTTGGAGGTATAAATTCAAGACCAGTTTTTAACCATGTTAGAGGACATACTCTTACACAATCAACCTCATCTGCATGCTTAAACATTTAATTCATTAACGCCTTGGAGACAAATCTCTGATCCTTCAATATAACCTTCCCATCTGACAGCAAGACATGAGTAACTGTCTTTTGAGTACAGTTTACTAATCACATTCACATCTGTTATTACCATACTCATTTAGAACTAAGCTTCTCTAGTTTGCTTGGCTTACGAATAGTAAAATCCACGAAATTCCACACAGCTATTAAGTCAGGTATTTCTCTGCAGATATGGCTTACCTCTTTAGGACACTGATTTTTGCAGGAAATAAGAAGCTCCTTTTCCTTTAAATCAGCACACGTTAGTTTTCTGTAAAATAAAAGTGTATTTGTGATAAATTCCAAATTAAAACCAACACAAGTCAGTAAAATTAGGGCCATATTTTAAGTATATCTCACTGTAATGAAAAGGGGGCTCATTTGTCCACATCCTGTGGGACTAATGTAAACTACACTATTTTACAGACAAATCCACATCAATTTAGAGGATCTGAGGTACATTAAAGAAAATGCTGAAAGAGCACACATGTATGGGATGTTTTCAGAACAATAAGAAGAAAATAATTCTTAAATCCATAAGTCCCATCTTATATTTAGTGAAGCCTAGCTTACCCTCTATCCACACATACAAATTACTAAAGAGGAATGCAAGTGATTGAGACATTTTCAATCAAAACAGCTAGACTTTGACAGACATTAGTTGTAAAGACCTTTAACTACATAAATTCTAAATCTTGCTATACAATTCTTCTTTACATACTGTATAAGAACCACATATATCAAACATTATGTAGACTACTATTGGTGCGGTTTAGCCACAGCCAGCAACTCACTCACTACTCACCCTTGGCAGGATGGGGAGGAGAATTGGAATAAAAAAGCAAAACTCATGGGTTGAGATATGGGCAGTTTACTGGGACAGCAAAGGGAGAGGGAAATAACAATAACAACACTTACAATACTTATCAAAGAATATAGAAAGTGGGTGATATACAATGCATATAATTTGCTCACTGCCCAGAACCTGATGCCAAGCCAGTCCCTGAGCAGTGATCCTCCCACCCCCAGCCAGCTGCTACCAAGCATGACATCAAATATCCCTTTGGGTAGTCTGGGTCAGCTGCCCTTCCTGTGTCACCTCCCAGCATCTTCTGAAAATTAACGCTATCCCAGCCAAAAAACAGGACAGGAGATTACTGTATATCTGCATAATTCAAAACATTACTGTATTCTAAAAAAAACCAGTTCAGCTCATGAGACTCCATGCATTTATAATAATTTTATCAGTAATACCAATAAAACACTGGCAAATTTAAAATAGAAAACAACCCCATTACATTATAATTTATAACTATCTAAAGAAATTTGATGATTTGCAATAAGAGCAGCTCCCGTCCCCAGACATCTCAAATCCTTTCCAATTACAAGCATTCAAACACAAAGCTGGGTTTGGTTCTGACACTTACAAGCATTCAATATACAGTACTGATAGTTTGCAGTGACATTTTATTTTAAGCATCTGGAGACATGATGGGCAATTCCCAGGATGACAGGGCAAAACGCATCGGTGAGGACAGCCAGATGGCCGGGGCTTGGTACACTCCTCTTCACACTGTGAACATTCTGGACCTGCCTAACAAAATAAAAACAAAGTACAAAAGAAAGTGCCAAACATTTGGTTGTTAGATGCCGCTAACAAGCTTTTGTACAGAAGAAAGAGTTGGGGTGTTTTTACTAAGGGAATCCAGCTATTCAGTAAGATATCCCTCAAGCAAAAATAATTATTAAAATAGACTTTTAAAATAAAAGCAGAAATGCCAGTGCTCCTCACAGAGACAGAGTTCTATTTTGCTTCCTGGGCATAAAAAGACCCCTTAATATTAATGCTTTGGAAAGTTGCCATTAAGCCCGTTAATCCTCTGTGGAAAACTGTTAGAAAAGAGAAGTAATTGTATATTCAGAACTAACTTTTGCCACCCACCAGCTCATTGTAATATTTAGTCATGACATACTGCTCTGTAATACAGGGGTGGGAAGATTTGTCTGCTTGATTTTAAGAACCAAACTTTAAGTCGTTCCATTTCCATAAGTGTACAATAGTTTGTATACTCTTGCAAAAAGTATCAGCTTAAGAAAATGCTGGGGTCTGCTAAGGTGTTGCTTCTACTCTATGTACTACACAAAGTCTATGAGAGCTGTGGTGTCACTCATTCTGGGTGATGCCATCAACATCAGCACATCATGATGAACATCATCAGCACAATACATTTCTATTTAATTCTATAAATTGTGCTCCATTTCTATTCATGCTCTTAACTCATCCAGAGCCCCAGTCTTCAATCAAATACACAGTCTGACATGATTTATCAGCTGGAAGTACACAGCACAGAACTTAAGGCCCACCATCAAGTTCAAACACTCAGATTCACAGAAATCAAGTAAAGCTGTTTTATCCAAGAATGAAGCTACAAAATGCTTCCTCAAAGCACTAATTCCATACCAACATTTCACTATATGCTGTTCAAAAAAGTGGAATAAGACTTTTAGTTTCTAATATAGTTTCTCCCCAATGTTCCCCAGTCCCGTTTACTTCTACAACTGAACACCTTTCACTTAAGTTTAAAAAGGAACTTCTGTACAGGGATCATTTATAAAACCTAACCCCCCAAAATTCACATCCAAGACAGACAATAGCAACTAAAAACATTTAGAAAACTGTGATGCAAAATTTAACACTCGACAAAAGCAAACAGCTGGCCTTTCTGTACCATTTTCCAACACAACCTGCAGAACAAACCTAAATTCCACCCAGAAAAATCACTACTAAGGCATATAAGCAAGAAATTTACTCAGCCATTTTCTGACCTGCATGTTGTCTATCAAAACAACAGAACAAAAGGTCTGAACATCAAAATTGACTTCTGTTTTTAAAAGGTCAGAGAAAACCAAGAAATCAGATTCAACCATAATTCACATGTGCATAGACTCCACTTTTCTGGGAATGTGTTGTCTCGCTCAGAATGGAGCTAGGAATAATCCTGACCCACTCACACCTAAATTGGTTTAAGTGAGGGAGTAAGGCAGACAGCCTCTTGCACTCAACCAGAGATGTTTAAGCAACTGTCACTCTTGGTATTTACTGATGCTACTCTGCTGCAGCCGGTTACCGTTCCACAAGTTATGCTAGCAGCTCATACTCCTCAGACCAAAGTTCCACAATCATTAATAGAACAGCACAGTAACTGCTATAGCTATTAGATGACAACACCACTTCTAGGATTGGAATTAACAGGGGAAATCATTCTATTTAAGTTAAATTATATAACAGCAAGTTAAAAACATAACATTTTTGGTTTGTACCCACCTGAATACTTGCTCAGTTTTCTAATCGCCCAGAGAGACCATGTTCTACCTTTTTCTCAAGTAATGCTTGAAAAAACTTAAAAAGCTGGTTTCCTCCAAACCATGACTCTCTCAAACCACAAGCTATGTGCTTTTGACTGCTCAAAACCAGAACAATTTTCAGCTTTGTACTTAATTTTTATTTTAAGTTATCTTCAAGTAATTAATACCTACAGCTTTTTAATCACATAAATGACAGTTTCTAGTAGACACCAATGAACAGAAATATACCCTGCCAGTGCATTAAGAAGCGTTCACCTAACTTGCAACATTTCCAGTGTGCTCTCCCAGAGATCTGCTAGCCTCCCCAACCCATTTGCAGCTCTTCTCAGTAAACAGTTTCCCCAGTAGACTGCAAGTACATTTGTATACAGGGATTATCAGTCATTCACTTGAATTTGGCAGTTACAAAAACTGACTTTAGGAAAGACTTGTCAAGATTGTTAAATAAAGTTTTGGTTAAAATAATGTATGTTAACATAAATCCACAAAGCTTAGCACTTGCAAAATACACAACACTGTCTCAGTTTTATAGTCTAAAGAAGTACAGATAAGCTAAATGGCACAGCATCAAGGGGAACAGACACATGCAAGTCTCCCAGTGGAATCTGGACCAGACCCTGTGCCTTCCAGCTGCAAATTCTTTATTTTCCAGTTAAGACTGAAGACAATGTATAAACTAGACAAGAACAAAAGCAAAAAAAGGAAATGGACCTACCTCATTTCCTGCTGCACTACTGTTCACTCCAGTGACACGATGACACTCCTTCATGCAGGTGTGATTCTGGCAGTCAAGCAGCCGCCCACAGCATCTTTTGCACGAGTAGGGATTTGCAGAGTGACAGGGTAATGGGCTAACCTAAAAGTTAAAAATATATATACACAGATAGTGTATGTATACACACAGTGCACTTGTGTACTGTGTGTTACTAATGCATATATACACGCTACATACATCTACACACAGAGCCACAGAATCATTACAGAGGAATTCTGGTTCTTGAGCATCTTTGTTGAAAGTAAAAAAAAAACCAAAACAGTGCAATGCCTATTTGACCTTTTTTTTTTAATAGACTTTAGGTTCCCATCCTAACATAACCACACACATTTGTTTTGCAATGATCATGCCAGGTAAAAAAATCTGCTTTATCAATGAAACAAGCCATGTAACTTCCACAACATAATTTCCTCTGTTTTGTTTGTTTTTTTTTTTAAACCAGAATATTACATTCTCAAATCTTGTAGCACGATTTATTCCTTCTTTCTGAATTACACTTTTGCTTTCCATTAAAGGTTCCTAAATGGCTTCACAGTCACTGCAGAACTGTGTTGCAGTCATCATAAACTTGGAAGATTTTACAATTCCACAAACAGTAAACAATCTCCAAGTCAGAAATTCTAACAAATTACTGACTCTATCAAACATAATTCCCAGGAGTGGAAAGGATGAAAGGACTAGGATTTTAGTGTCTTGTATTTGTACTTTCTAATTTGAGGTTAAAACTCCAGGTAACAGACTTTTGTGGTACTATTCAGAGCATTTTCTTAGAAGGCTTTATCTTCACTGGTACTGAAATGGAGTGTAAACTCCTAATGTGGTTAACTAGGTTACTTAAGTTGAATAGTACAAGTCCCTCTGTATCAAGAGTAGCAGAGAAACTCTGTTCCCACTTTCCAAACATTATATAATATTCACATTAAAAAAATAGTTTTTGTGATGCTGTCAAAAAAAATCACTTTTCCTTCATCAACATCATGATCATTTCAGAGAAAACCAGAAACTATTTGTGATGTTATTACACAAAAGGCTACTGTGACATAACTCAATTTGACTAGACTAAGGATGTAGTTCTATGTTACAGCTTAAGTGACTGAACAAACAGTTCTGTACTGTATCCCTTCCTTTTCTCTCTTGCAACTCTACAATCCTACCTGCATGCTCCTACCACTTACTTTGAAGAAGCTCTACCACACATCCATCTTTAGAGCAAGATAATTCAACTAATCCAAAAGGAAGAAAAGGAATTAATAGAAGAGTTCCTTGTCTTTTTGCTAGGCTTGCAAGCTTACTGGTCATACAACTGGGTAAGCACTGGAACTGAAGCAAGGGAAGAGAGGACAATCCTTCACAGGGCAGTGAGGAACATTCTCCCTTTACCACTACCCATGCTCATGTGCCTCAGTCGTAAAGGAAAACTACACAAAGTTAGAACACAGTTAGAATTTGAATCTACTTGCCTATAGAAACATTTTCCAGGCTTCATCAAAAGGAAAAAAAAAAAAAGAAAAGCCTCTATCCTCATTGAGCCACTGCAAAATGTAATTCATTCACAAAACTTCTGAACTCCTCACCCTGACTCACTAACACTCTGAACAGGACAAGTCTGCATGGCAGGCTGAATATCAAGCATGGAATACACATGCCACTCATTTTTTTAGGACAACTAGTTCTGCTGTGACTCAGGCAGTGACAGAAGATCAGGGTACTAACAGCAGATTAGCTCTACAGCTGCACAGTTAGATAATGCTAATGAAAGAATTTATCAGGAGTTAAGTCTCCCACTGGATAAGGGTACAACCATGAGCTCCAGTTAAAATGAATCAGCAGAAGCACAGAGACAGAAGTAAAGCATCCCTTCTAGTAGCATCCCTCAAGTACACTGGATGAGATGCAATGCTGAACAAAGCTGTGGCAGTGAAGCACACGAGCCAGGCAGCTTTCAGATGGCCAGCTGCAGAGAGCATCCCAAAGCCCCCTGGCTGCATCCAACACTACTTCAGCTTCCCCTCTCATTGACCTTCCCAAGTCTTGAGTCCAATAAAAGGTAAGAGTCTTCTGGAGTCACCTGACATTGTAGCCAAAAATAAAAGAACTTCAATAATTTAAACCTGTATTATGTTTTCAAATTTTGTTCCTGTTTCTTGACAAATCAATCTCTTGTGAAAATTTGTAATAAATGCAAAGGACAAAAAAGAGAAAAGTTACTTTCTGTAGTTGGAATGCATTTCTGAAATGGCTATATGGAGGTCACTACTCTTGCTATAAAAACAAGTATCAAAGAAGCTACAAACTACAGGAGGCTGATGAGACAAAGAATAAAGAATGCCAATGAGAACCACAAGTACTTTATAAAAGCTGATTAGAAAAAGAAAGTAAATAAGGAGGCATCACTATCAGACCATAGGTCTTCCACCAGATAAGGAAAGGAGGACAAGGAAGAAAGGACATGACAACTGTCAGCAGCTTTGCAGCACATCTCCCAAACGTGTAAAAAGCAACTAATTGATACATCAATTGGAGTATGAAAAGAAAAATCAATTACAATACGACAAGGAAATTTTAAAGACATTAATGAGGTATTTTGCTATAAAGACCAATCTCAAGTTTTATGTAAAATTTTACCTAGAGGCAGAGTAACGATCTTCCTCCTATAAATAAACCATAACTAAAAAAATAATATTTAGAATGATAATACAGAGCATTAAATTGATACAAAAACCCCAACCCACACACCGAAAAAAAAAAAGAGTTCTATCTGCCTACAAGACAGCGAGACTGATGCTACAGGATATTCAAAATACTCATCACTGAAACAAAAACAGAACATTTCCCTTTGCCTGAAGATTTAATGAAATGAAGCAACTACAAGAGAATTAAATACAACCATAAATTGATGCCATACCCAGTTAAGATTTCCTTGCTTGTCGTCATTTACCTTGTATGGGCTTTAATTACTGTTTTCCCATATAAACAGACTGTTAATATAATCCCAACTCTAATAATTTCATTTTAAAAGAGCACGTGTGCTACTGCTATGAAATGCCAATGCTTATAGCAGTCACAAGTAAAATATCAAGTCTTTGTTTTGGGGTAGCAGCAAGTGTTGTTGATAGGTGATTTTTCTGACCTACAGCCAGAAACAAAACTGAGACCTACTTTTAAGCACCCATCTATGTAACATTACCCAAAACTTACACAGTGAAATTACTTAAAAGAAGGCTGAACACTGTAACTAAATCTTATTCTTGGTAGAATCATTCTTCCACCGAACACAGATTTTTACACAATACCAGAAAAGCAGTTTTAAGTCTGTTGTCTCAAGCCAGAAGTCGCTTGTTTTAAATATCCAAAGACATGGAAGAGTTCAAACTAAATCAATCCCTTAAAAATACTTTTTAAGCTATATGAGCTTTTCTTCACAGAAAAGCCTTGCTTGAGAAAACTGCTACTTTCATCACTTGTGAAAAGTTCACATTTCCCCAGTGAAAATTCCCTTGGGGGCTGGAAAGTACTATAGGAGGGCAGCATTCTAAAATACACACAAGTGTTTCCTCTTCTTAACAGCAAAATAGCTTGAAGTGAGATTACAACGTGGCTGCAAAACACTGAACAGACATTACATGTTTGGGTGCTTTTTCCTTTTTAGAGGTATCGAAACAACATAAAAACCTAGAATGCATATAAAATACCCACTCCCGCATACATATTAACAATTCATTATTTTCTTTGACTGCTATAAAAATCTCAATGACTAGGACTTTTCATTCCACTCCAGAAGCTGCTAAACTTCAGCAGGAAAGAAGCACTGCACTCTGCTGGCTGAATGAAGGAATGTTTCATCTAGAATACCATATCGCATCAAAAAACCTAAATATTGGCTATGCAACAGAGAAGGGATTCTTTTTTAAAATTATTCTGAAATACATAGTTATAATACATAGCAATTGGAACCATCTTCTCCAATAAGAGGAGACATACTGCTTATATGTCATTTATACAGAAAATCAGGAATGTTAGGGGGAGATTTGCTATGTCAGTGACACGTTTGGTGATAGGACTCAATAAGATATTGGTTGGTAACACCTGCAAGTTTTACTGTGGAAAGTATAAACAAACCCCAGGTGTTTCCACAACAAACAAATAGGTACAGTTGTTCTTTTCACCCATTTTCACAGCACATTTTTATTTAGTAACCACGAAGCTGCGAAGTCACTCTGTGGAAGCTGCATTCACAGCTTGGCTGGATTAATCAGTGTGCTGCAAGGACAGACTGTGGCTATATCAACTTTGCTAACAAGATTTGCAGGCATTGCTACCACATAATCAAGCCACCATTACAACACATAACTGAAGATTATTAAAGAATTTCAAAAGACAAAAAAGAAAAATAGAGGGTGTCTAAGTATTTTTAGAGTTCTCATTGTTTTCAAGAAAATTTTAATAGCTTAAAATGAAACTAGGTTTGTTATAGCATTGCTAACTGCACTTGAATGCATACACAGTGAATTTATGCCAGACAGTAGACAAAGCTGTAATAGCAATAGGGTTTGGGATTTTTTTTAAAAGATCAGTTTGACAATTATTTTTTAAAATCAAGAGAAAGGAGTTGATCTTAAATTTCATGACTGTGAATAATGGTGATACTTATTAAGCTTCAAGTGTCAATTAGATTTTTCTTATTTAAGCCAAAATAGACACCTTCATCTAAAACTGGGAGACAGCTGCATATCAAAACCAAGCTAATAAGTAACACTGAAGAAGTCTCCACTACATTGCCCAATTTCATCCATGCATGAGACTTTTCTTGTAGCACACGATGTTCTTCACCCATTAAATTCAAAAACACACCCACAAACCAACCACAGCAGTTTCTAGAGCTGAGGAAAGTGTCTAACAGGCAGAGAACAGTAACCATGGAATGAGGGGAAAGAAATACCAAGCCAGAAGTATATAATGAAAAAGGACTCCTCCCCCCAAAATTTAAACACCATTTAATCAACTGCAAGGATACACAAGTATCTTCATAAATCATGAGTTTTAAGTTTCTGTCCAAGAATTCTAAAAAGTCAAGTAGTTATATATTCTCCAAAAAGGAATTAAAATACCTTATGATATGAAAGCTCTTGTGATAATGTATTTTGTTGGTGTCAAAATATAAAATATGCCATATAATATTCCTCTTTAACACTTTTGTTTTTCCAGACTGACAAAGGGAGATATACCTCACATTTGACTTAAAGGCAGTTTCCAGGACTCACCTCATGCTTCCCGAGACACTCCCTGTTTAAGAGAAAAAAGAGATTTAAAAAACAGGTTTCTCTCTAGAAGGGGACTTAAAATAGTGGCAGTGCTTTTCACACAAAAATGATTCGATCTAAACTAAGAGAAGATCACCTATCTATGCAGATCAATGCCTTCTCTTTCTTACCAGCTGTTTGGATTGCTGTTTTTTAATGATGGCTATCCCACATTCAGTGTTTCATGTGCAGATTAAGTGCAGTTGTATATGAAGTTGATAATTTTTATTTTAGAAAATGACCTGAACTGCTTCCAAATATCTTCCCCTTTGGCTCTTCTAGTATATCACTTCCTATTTTTCAGTAATTTCAGAGAACTGTCTAGTCTTATGTCTACAGTGCTATCCCTTTTAGAATGGTCTACCACCCCTAGGAAAGAAAAACTGCACACCAATCAGAATTGTGAAGATACTAAATAGTGACTCATTTAAACACTGATCTCCTAAAATTAAAGTGATCTTCTGCTCAATTTGTTTTGAAAACTTATCTTTTTACCTCCAATTTCATATCTGTCTATGATTTCTCTACTGAAAGCTTAGAAGGGATAGAAATGAAAACACCATTAATATGCAAGCTAAAATACCTGTAAATTAGCTCTAAAACATTTGTGTAAGAGCATTTAAAAGTATCCCTGAAACTTCTCTAGCATAAAACAGCCACCAATAGCTACAGATGGTTTTTAGAACAGCGGGATATTAACAAAAGCAATCAGCCTTATCTAGAATAAGAAGAAGCAGATATAGCACAGAAGTCTGCTTCTTCACTCTACAAAGCTCAATTATCTTATATCCAAGCTAATCTTGCTATAACCAGTTAATCTGGATTCTAGGACTGCTGCATTCCAGTGTGACATGCTTCTGTTCCACTGGAAGGGGAGACTGCTTAACCAGCCTGATTGCCTTCTGCCATGGAACTGCTAAGTGAGAGGTTCCTTCCCCACAGCAACCCTGCAATCAAGTTGAGATGTAATGATGAACTCATTCATTACCCAGGAAATTATCATCCCATAAACCAAACAAGATAGAAACTATATGGAAAAAACTGTATGTTACTGAAGGCTAGAAAACTACAATGGCCCTCTGGAATGTTTCTATTTTACTTTTAAAGTAGCACTGTGCACAAGGTGTGTTAGAAACAACCAACCTTTATAACACTATCAGTCCTTCCGTACAGTGAGCACAAGCTACAAAAATATTAAACAACATTCTCATAAAACTGGAAGTATTGGTGGGTGTCCCCATAGGCTCAATGCATCTAAAGAGGAAAGTATGGTTATTTTCATGTCCAACTCTACAATAATATATATTAAAAAAAAAATCTCTTTCCATATCAAAACTTGAAATTTGTTTCATTTTTTAATACTTACACTGGTATAGGAACCTCACAGGGAGGGCATGGTAATGCAGTTTGAATAAAAGCTGGCTCAGACAGCTGTTCCCAAGGACCTGCAGACTGATGCTGAGAGCAAAAGACAACACTAGCTGAATACAAAACACAATTGGAACTACCTACTTGAGCATAAACAAACATAACCCCTGAAGAGATCATGCCTCTAAGAAACCCACTTTCTAGTAACTAACTTTTTACTAACAGAAATCTCAATGCTCCCTACACACAAAAAATTATAATTTTATCCTTAGCATGATTAGGGATAGGGAAATGAAGGCTAAAATCAAGCCAAACAAAAAACCCAACAAAACAATTCTAGGGATTTAACAAAGGTAAAAATGTTCCAATTACTAACAGGTGAAACGTTTGAGTCTTGTTTAAATATGCATCATGCATGTATTGTGTCATGTTTAAATATGCCAAACAATCTCTCACTTCCAACTTGTGCAAATTTTGATGATTTAGTTTTTGCTATTGAAAGAACTTCTTACATTTGAAATTAAACATTTGTAATACTTTAACAAAGATATTACAATTTCCTGAGTAATTCTAACTGTTAAGAACAGCACATTCAATTATATATATTACAAAATTAGACTGGAAATAAGGAGCTAGAACCACTTAGTTTCTTGGTTAAACAACATGCATATTCCTGTGCTTGATTAATTTACTCCGAACTCCAAAAGCCTCCAACCAAAGATTAAGGTCAAGCCACTGTTCATGCTTCAGAACAGAAATAACACGCCACTTTTTCAGTTTACTTACTAATCCAGTTTGCTTCACAAGTGCTTCATCATGGCAGGAAACAGGGCACAAATGACCACACGATAGCAGTTTCTGGCAGGACTGACGACACGGAGGACACCGGCCAAAGTGACAATAGTGTTTCTCCTGGGTGGGGTGATGACAGGTAGGTGGTCGACTGAAGTAAAATCCAAGAATGAATCAATACAATAGCAAGAGATATGAAGTTACAGTCACTGGACAGTTATGCTCAAAATACAAAGAATTGAGACAATGTAGCTGGTGTGGCTTTTTAAAATTCATTTACTTCTCACCTTCAGCAGCAGTTAATATTACAGAAGAACTATACAGGAGATCTAAATTAAATTAAAATCTAAGTTGGGTTTGTACATTTAAACAACTATTTCAATCCTAATTCTTCTCCGTGCTCAGTAATGGTGCTGCATCCCAGCAGAAGGTATTCTCTGTCAAGTTTTCTAGGCAAACTGCCTCATGGAGGTACTTCAAAACATAGCAGGGAGGACTTGAAGGGACTGGGACTACAGGAATTAAAAGTGCTCAGTGGCACAGAACCCCTCCAACAACAGCAAGATGCTCATGAAACCACAGCATCAAAGAGGTATCTGATATGAGGCAGTATTGCAAATCTCCATCTGCACAGTCAAGAATACAGAAAAATGAGATGTATTACCTGTAACCCCATTAAAGACAAAATTTTTGCCTTTTAAAGTTATATTTTACTACTTTCTTAAAGGATACCGTAAACTCCACTGAAGAACTAGAACCACCCACACCAATACTGACCTGCAGAGCTGTTTACACTTGGGAGGTTTGATGGTGCGCTCTCTGCCACAGGGCACTTTAATGACAGTTTTTCCACAGTTACATTTCACATCTACAGTCTCTGGACATGGATTACAACTACCTAAAATTAAATATATTAACAATATGAGAATTTGAATCAACTATTGATTACCAAAAAAAAATGTTAACTACCATAACTCTGAGTATGTACATGGTGTAACTTTCCTATTCTGTTTCACTTAAATAACAGATGGCTATTAACTTATTTCTGCTTAGTTTCAAATCCCTCTTGGGGATTTAAATGATAATATTAATAATCTTGATTATTCTACAGTTGTTAACTGGTATCAAATTAGAAACAATCCCACTCTTACATTCTAAAAAGAAGTCAGCATTATTAAAGCTCAGTCATTTGGACCACACAATACGAAGTATTTGCTATTTTTCAGTCTTACATACATATGAAGACATGTCATCTTTCATCTACATTCAGAAGACAAAAGAGACATATTACAATAAAGTTCCTTTTTTTCCAGAGACCCCTGCTAAAGGCCAAGTGCTTACTATCAGCAACCTCTCATAATTCTGAGATCAGGTATCCCTTAAGGACAAGATCTGGTAAGTTATTTTCTAGAAGACTTACTATTTCCATTAAAACCAGAGGTTACAGAGATCTGCCAGCTCACCACAAAAATTAACCTGACCTGGTATTATGCATTGAAGATAAAATCATAACTTTCAGCAGCTATTACATTATTGGTGTATAAGGAGAAATATATATAAAAAAATATACCAATATTCTGCAAATTCTCGCAAGAGTTAACACTTCAATATTGCCAGTTGTACTGGTTTGATAAATTACATACACTTTAAATTGTGTATTTGTTATTTACATTCCTAAAGTTCACGTCCATTTTCTTACAGAGCCTGCTTTATTATTTTTATACTGCTATTAGTTACTAGAAATCAGTGTCACTTTTAGCCAAGACTTAAGCTGGAAGCAACATCGAATATAAAGAGCTCTTCCATTTAAAAGTTTATCCTGTAATTGTGCATTTGCTCCTTAGTTTTTGTGACTTATTGCAATTTAGTTATCAACCAAACTGATGCATAAAACCAGTATTACCAGTTTTCTCCTAACAGTAAAATAAATAATGTATTTCCAGGATTTTGAGGGGCATAGGGGAGACAGAAGAAAGGAAGGGGAATAGAAAGGGCACAGTTAACAGAGAACAACCTAGTAATTTGTGGGGACAGTTTTAATAGCAGGTTAACTGGGACAAGTACTGCATTTACCTGTCTTGTCCTTTGAAGAATCACTGCCTCAAAAGCAAGACTGGCTGAAGGAGTTGTAAACTGTTTCCTGAGTTTTTACAATTTATAGTTCCAAACACTAAGAAAATTACTTGGGCTACTCAGCTGCTGTTTCAGCAGGGCAACAGCTTCTGGGGGGAAAATTGCTGAAAGGGCAACTGCTTTTTCAGTCATTCCAATTTAATCCCCTACCAAGAAAATGTCAAAGCAATTGGTCAGGATAAAAGCTGCCAGGTAATTTTGGCCATTTTCCATATCTTTTTAGCCAAGGTCACCAGATAGAGAACAACTTTTTTGTTATCCTTCATACAATCAGTAACAAGTTCCTATTTTCTCTTTTACCAGGAAGATACCAACAGACATCCAAAGTCCATCCACTTTTTTCGGGGTGTTTTTTTTGTTTGGTTGGTTTTGGTTTGTTTGGGTTTTTTTAAGCCCACTCATATTGTACATCATATTCTAGGAGTTTTAAAAACCACCCAGACTCAACCAGCACAGTAATTTCTATATGTAGGTGGATTTTGTTATGCATGTTCCATGAACAGAATTATTTGGGGGAAGAAAAAGAAAGTCATGCTATGGATTTTGAATCAAGCAGCTGGAAAGGGGACAGAATTTTCAGTGGAACAATGCTAAGCAAAATTACCAGGTAAAAACTCAGGTTGTCATTATGCAATTCTTTAGGCTCTAACCAGCACTAAAACCCTTTCAAACACACTGCCTCCACAAAAAAACCCACATGCAACAACAAGGGGGAGAATTCATTAAGCACCACACAGAGTCATACAAGCACAAAGTCTGACAAAAATAAACAGTATTCCATCACTGCAGGGATTCTTCACCTGTTCTTACCTCTGTGGCAGCCTGAAGGACATTTGTGATTTCTGCAGCCTAGAGTCCGCCCACAGACTTGATCACAAGGTGGACAGTTTCCAGAACAGCACTATTAAAAAACAGAAACCTCTGTATAACTGAAAACTTCAACCGCAACTCAGTCAAATTTCCTCAAGTTCACGACAGGTATAGAAAGTAGGCCATCTGTAAGGCTGTTTAAAATATTCAAATTATGAAAAAACAGGATAACACAGTTCTGTTTTCTGGGGCTTCCAAAAAGCATAAAAACATTTTACAAGTTCAAATTCTTTTAATCCAAAATAATTTCACAAGATTACACGTAGGATACCCAACAGTTTGCCCCATCACTCTACAATTTCTCCCAGTTTTATCCTGTATTATCCCTGGCACAAAAATATTTTAAACACCTTTTACCTGTGTAGCAAAGTTCAGATAATATAAGAACAGAAAGTAAATAACTGTCCCTAAAGTTAAGTAGTAACATGGAAGAATCAGAACACATTACACCACCACCACCACCACACTGGTGGATGCCAGGTCAGAAGAGAATCCCATCTTTCTTACAGACTCAAAAGGTACCTCCCCTTCCACACTGTGTAAGGAATGATGGCAATTAGGAAGAGAAGCCTAGATTTTTTAGCATAAATTAAAAGTGTCAAGATTGCATGTACTTGTTTTGCCATCTTTTCATGTGAAGTCAATTCACTGCAGTCATATTAGTAGTACTCAAAGATACCAAAGAATAAAACTGTTTTTCATGTCTCTTTGGTCCAACTCTTGTAATGTCTTAACTCACACACAGCAGGCAACTTTCAGGCCTTTTCAAATCAATCAACTGAAAATATAGATCTCAGCTATGAGGAGGGAAACAAAACTCAAATTCCCAATTATCAGACCACCGCTCTTTGCGGTGATGTGTATTATAAGGTGTGGTGGGGTGCTGCGTTGTCAAAAGTAAGAGTGTTTTCCTTATAAAATTATGAGAGATTCCTAGCTCTTCCAACAAAGTAAGGAAATAATTGGATTTAACTTCTTCAGAAAGCATAAAGCATCAGTAACCACTCAAGTATCTGAACACAAAACTGGAACTGGGAAGTTGTCAAAATCCCCTCCCAGTTTTTAAGGCCACTGAGTTTTTCTTGGTGACATGCTGTTTAGAGAACTCTTCTACACTGCAAACCAGTGTGAATGACATGGAAGAAAACTACTTCTACACAATAATATGAGGTGGAATAACAGATTGACAGGATTTATATGTAATATAAAACATTTATACATACCAAAAGCGTTATCTTAAGAATACGTTTGAGAAAGATGACCTATGACACTTACCTTTCTCCTGCACTGGTGCTTTTGGCAATCACGGATTTTAGTACACTTTGTTTCACACAAATATGGCTTATGACATGGCATGCGTTTAGTGTGCTTCCCACAGCGACACTGTTTCTCAACTTCCTGAGCAGCAAGACAAGGAAAGAGCAGGGTATTTTTAATCCAGAACAACAACAACAACAAAAGATGAGTGGAAAATAAAATGTTCTACTACTACCTGTAAATAAAGGTTCATGGGAGAGTAATAGTACAGTGCTCTATCACAACAGGAAGCATATCACATGCTCAGAGCAGTTTGCCTATCTGTGCAATAACTATTGGAGGACTTTGTGTTGATATTACAAACACTGTGCTCTAGATGGCACCTCACTCTAGCCTTGGTCTCACCTCGAAGGAAGTCACTTCAAGGGAACCACTCAAGTGTGTAGTGCAAGATGTCAAGCATAAACACAAACCAAATTCATACAGTACTTCTCTACGGCAAGTTAGATTCACCCTTTGTTTGAGCAGATAATTTAAAGAAGTAGGTGTGCAGGTTTATCTGACCTTCATTCCGCTCTCACGTGCTAACTACTTTCACCATAGACTTTGTAGCCAAAGCCAGTTCAGGAAAAGACAACTGAGAGCAGACACATCAACAGCTTTATAGGCCAGACCAGAGAAGCTTCACAGGTATTTAGAGCAGAGCAAAAGTAGTATTTTCTTACTGGCAAGGAAATAATGCTATGTTACAGCATCTTCTATCTCACTAATGAAGAAATAGCGTAATAAGACAAAACAGTAAGAAAGCTAGAAGAGATGGGAAGAAATTAAGTGTCTTTTAGGGCATTTTTTTTAAAAAGCAAAGCAGAACAACCAACCCAAAACCAATAAAGCCCTCATCCATACCTCAATTCAGATATGCAGTGCTCAACTATTGACTCATAACTGTGTTGGGGCGACAGGGAATAGGGGAAAAATTGTGTTGCTTTTAATGAACAAAGTCATAGGTTTTGTTATAGACAAAACTTCATCCCTTAGGAGACTTGGACACAGAGTGTTTGAGAACCTTAACAAAATGTGAGTCTGCTACAGTAAGACTAACCTGTCTGCATATTTCACAGGGACCCCGATGGCAGCGCTGTGAACATTTATGGATGCCACATTCCAGGACTTTGTCACAACTATCACCACAGGTAGGCACATCCTCTGTACAAGGCAATGTGAACTCTAGAAGAAGAGAGAGAAGTGCAAGCAAACATTTAGGAAAAAAATAAAACCTCCAAAATATTTAGAAAGAAATGCACTATGCAATATGACTTCAAATGCTAATTAATCTTTTTTAAAAGCTTCTCTAGAATTACTCAATTGTTCACAATGAAACCCCTGGTATTACATAAAGCATTGAAATAATTAACAAAAAAGTTAATATAAGCTGTCACAGTTCAGTGCAAGAACTTTTTATGGACAGAATTAACCTGAACTACTGACTGTCAGAGACTGTTGTTTAACTGTTGTTAAAAAAACAAGGTAGCTTACTTGATTTTTCACACGGGCAGGACCTTTTCCCAGAACGAGGACAATCTCCACAGGGACCAGCATGACAAACTTGTTCACATGTGTGATTACCACAAGGCAAAGGCTTCCCACACACCTGAAAAATTCAGAGAAACAAAATCAAGATAATGTAACAGAACTACTACTGAGACAAAGCAACCCAAGGAGGTAACTAGGGGTGAGAGATATCTGGGGAGACCATAACTTTTTCTGAATTTTTTTTAACAAAACTTGTATTTACTGAGTTGGCCAAATAAAACTGTTCACCCTGCAGTGACCCTGACTGGAAGATCACTGTATGCTGAGGAGCTAGTGGTTCCCATAACAATTAACCTGAGCAGTCCCAGGCCTGTGCTGAGCTGCACATACAGCTTGGCCTTCAGGCCTGTGTTGTGCTGCACAGAGCCCCTGCCACAGAATAAACTGATTGTCACAGAGGAGATTGGAGGCAGCTCCCACTTGGTACCAGTGATTATGCCACCTGCATGTCCTTGCTTTTATCTATGAGTGCAGCAAGAAGTTCTCACATGAACATCCTTTCTGTTTTACTGCAGAAAGGATGAATTGTTTTCTTATAACAAAATCTTGTAATAGCTTCAGGGACCAAAATGGGGTAACCCTTTTACAGATGGGGTCTGCACTGAGGCTCATTCAATGCAGCACAGCTTACGCTTCCAGCATCTACAGGCCCACACTAAATTATTTATATTATGCTTCCTTTCCCTATAGTGTTAGCTGAAATAAATCACATTTTATCTGATAATTTACAGAGGCTGAGTGCCTTTCTACTGAGATCATAATGGCCAAGTACCTCTTGTCTGCCACTACGTTTTTTTCATTTTTATTTTTTTTGCAGTCTGTCAATCCACAGCCTTCATCCTAAGAATGAGCTGCAAATACACTTCAAAGAATGAATCACAAAGCTTTTGTTCTGTTACAGTCACTAGAAATAAATAAGCATGAAACATATCTACGAAGCTGTGGTTTTATGCTGGTTTTGAGGACAGCAGCTGAAATTTCAACCTCAAGTACAACAAACAGAATATATAAGGTCATATCCACTGCTAGCTTAACCCTGTCATTGTTCTGGAATTGTTCTATTTTAACTACTGTCAGAAGTAGTTACTTAGAAGGCCACTAAGTAGATCCAGTCTCAAACACTGCTGCTTACATCTTTCAAAACCTAAAAAAATATAGATCTTTCCGTCCTGAATTAATTTTTCCAACCCTTAACACACTGAGTAATCATATTTTGTAAGGATGAGAAATAAGATCAAAAGTACAGCTTCAGCATACCTGACCACACTGCCACTGAGGACTTGCACAGAGTCTTTCTGCTGTCTGCCTTCCACAGATGCACCGCTGTTTGCTGACTCGTGGACAAGGCTGACAATCTCCTGTATGTAATTACGAGGTGACATTCAGAGTAGGAATTGCAAAAGAATGAGGTATCTTGACAATTAAAGCAACTCCTCTGAAGTTTAAAAGGTGGGTGTACCTGCATGACAGGGATTCTCACAAGCGTGTTGTCCACACAGCAACGTTCGCCCACACGGCAGGCGACAGGACCACGCCTTGGCGCTGCACCTTCGGGGCACTGGTTTAGCTTTCTTACAGTGACAGGTTGTTGTCACCATCTTCGGACAGGGTGGACAGGGTCCTAAGCACAGGAAAAACAATACCTCGCTCGTGGCCATCCAGCAAACTCAGCCTTGACTACATCCATTTTGTTCTGAGAATGTGTAGCATAGTTAGTGGATCTTCACAGCTACATCAATACAGGTCACGTAAGAGACATCATGGATTTACCTGGGTGACAAAGCAGCAAGCACTTATGACCACAAGAAGGTTTGAATTCCCTCTCACATATCTGACCACAGGAGTGAGGTACCAGCCATGGGTCCAAGGTTGGATTCTCCACTTTGCCACAGTAACAGTAATACCTACTGGGAGTTTCAGAGCGCTTGTATTCAAACCTACATTTGGGACTACAGCAAGGGAAAAAAAAAAAAAAAGAGTGAAAAGCAATTTTTAAAAGCTTTTATTTTTAAAGAAAAGCAGTTTTTATCATTTCAGTTTCCCCAAGATTGTTACCAGGCTAACCAAAACCAACATAATTAAATTTATAATATACCATAAAGGTCTTGTTTTATGTCAGATTCTGCAATACGTTCCTAATAAGGTCTAAGGAATTATCCTATCACTGCAATCTTTTTAATATGAGAATATATACCAAAAGATCAGTTTAGCAAGCATACACAACATTTTTTATGTCAAGTAATACCAAAGGAATGTGTACAATATTTAACTTAAACAGACACAATAAAAAAAAAATTAAAACCCAAGTTTTTATCAGTAGCAATTTATAAGCCACATAACCTCAAATTTAGCAATGCTATATATAAAACTATGCATAATAATTAAAAATTGAGCTGAATTATTTTAGACTGTGTCAGTTCAGCATCTTAGTTATTACAAGATGCACCCCTTTATTTGTTATCCTTGACAGCGTCAGATATTTTAAAAAATGCATTATTCCTAAAAGTAGACAGGTAACCAAGGTCTGGAACATTTTGTTTGCCCCAGGCCCTAAAGGCTTTCAGATGCAAACCATGGAGGAGGGAGGTAACACAAGAAAGGAGAAACAAAGTCGCTCCCATTTCTAGCTACACTGGGAGAAGACAACAGACAAGGAGCTCCTCCTCAGAGAGGAACAGAGGCTCTGAAAGATCTCTCTCTCTTGTTTTTATAAAATAAAATGTCAATTTGCCCCTATATAATAGATTAGAGGCCATTATCCATCTCTTGGTAGTGGCCGCAGTTTTATCATGTCCTTCAAAGCTAAATAAAATACTATTCACCTTGAAATTTTTTCCTTATAAATATTGTGCCTAAACACAAAGCTAGTTTGCAGAACAGGCATTATCAACTTGAGATACTGCCAGCCAACAATTTTATACCTTATTTACCGAGCAAGCCTGCTCTCTCAGATCCCACATTAACACAGCTTTCGAATCCACCAGGCACTTCCAACCAAATATGAGAGAGGACTGTGCCTCAAAGATATTACTACAAGCTCCCACATAAAAGCAGGTGGACAAATAAAGCACAGAACAAAGATGCACAGAATAAAAGCCTCAACTGAACTTTCAGACACCAACCTACTGAAAAAGTAAACTTCATTATTCACACAGCCACAGTATTGCTTTCTTCTTTATACAGTCTCACACGAAACTGCATGACTGACTTTCAAGCTTGAATTGAAGAGACAAAAAAAAAAATCCCTAAATCTTACTATAAGTGGGGTTTTATCTGTTTCACAGTGCCAATTCTAAAAGTAACAGATAAATATATAAAGCCATTTAGAAATAAATATTAGAAGCTGAGGCACATGTATCACATGTTAAAACCAATGTGATGCAGCAGGTTTTTAGTGTCACTGAAATATTCCTGAATTATGTTAATGAAAACTTTAAAATAATTCAGAAAAGCAAAAGAAAAGTCAGTCTTTTCAGCTTTTTTTTTGTGTCCATGTAATTTACAAGTACCAGTCCATTCTATATTTTCTACATAGAAAGTATATTATGTAAATAACAGAAAATAACTCCAGTTCACACTTTTCACAATTAAAATATCTTTGTAAATGCACCATAAAGAGCTCACCATGGCCAGGGATAATCTTTCTTCCCAAAATCATCATCTGTCAAAGGAGAAGACACAAGGAAAAGGCTGTCCTTGGCCCACTTTTGGATACACACCAGGTGAAATATACAGAAGCATCCACAACAGCTCCAGACCTAAAGGGCAGATAAAAGTGCCAATTGCTTTGTTAGGTTTCTTTTTGTGTCCACTGATCAAAACCTGTAATATCTGAAGAAATACAGGCTTACTCTTTTTCCATGTAAAAAATTGGTTTCCAGAGATAGATAATGCCTGTTGTTAGATTAATACAGACAGCTGTGCTGTTACAGATCCATACCTATCATCTTTTCTTCCTGCTCTGCTCACGGAGCCCAAAATACTCACGTAAACACATGAGATGTTGATTTCAACAATCAAGAAATGTTGATTTAAACACACCTTTGAAGGTCACTAAGCACAAACTTATACCCAAAGCAGAACTACTGCCAACTCAGTTCAGTTACAGCTTTGTCTAGCAAAGTTGGAAAACTCTGAAGGATGGAGACTCCACAACCATCCCGGGCAAACTGCTCCAAGTGTCCTACCATCTTCCTAGTACCCAACCTGCACCTTACAAGCCCCAGTTTACACCAGCTGACACCACAAATAAGACTTAGCCACCTTCACAACTCCAAGTAGAAAGGCTGCAACTGCATCACCTCTTAGCCTCCTCTTTGCCAGACTAAACAAGCCCAGCTCTCCACCTCTCTCCCTGTCACATACTCTAGGTCTCCTCATTAAAATTTAAGATTTACATGCCATGCTAGTATGAAAAAGATTTGATTAAGAGGTATAAAACTGAGCAGAATTAAAAGTAAATGTGTTTAGAAGAGGGTTGGTTTAGCCAATATCCTGACTCCAATACTAAACCTTTACATTCTTGTTCCCAGTGTACTTTGCTTTGTCAGTTCTGGAGTGAAATCACAATCTTTGCTGCTAAAAAGCACAATCAGCCTGCTGCTCAAAAGCAATTTAAATTACAGAAATGCAGTTCTACGACTTGGGTATTTTCCACATATTGATGTCTTAAATAATCAGCTTAGAATGACTAGAACAATTAGGTAGGAGAAACACAACAGGAAATAGAAGTTGTATTTTATTTTTTTAATAACTTATGACGTTATTATAAAATTGTCTAGTGAAAGCACAAAGAATTTCCCCACTAATTTATAGAGGCCAAAGTCAATGACGTAAGTTTTTTAAAGTATAGTAACTTTTAAATATATAATAATCTCCTGTTTAGCTTTAGTTTTAAGTAAACAGACACGCTTGACCAAAACACCACAAATTCAAGATAAACAAACCGTTGAGTTACCATCTCACTTCAGCTGAAATGAACTTTCAAGTCTAGCTAATCGCATACAGTCAGGTTTGAAAAATAATGGATTAAACATTAAGGATTCATACTTCTAGAATCATAGAAATATACTTCATTTTCTTTCTAAAAAAATGTTCATGGCTGCAGTTTCACTGGACACTTGTAGTTCAGGGGCATTTCAACACAAGAATTTGCAAACATGCATTAGATTCAAGTAACAGTAAGAGTTGGGCCCATCAGTGTCAAAGGAAAGTTAATACATAACAAAAAGTGAAAAATATTGGTCCTGAAATCTCTCCCTTGAAAAATATGCCTATATGAAATAGGACAATCTTCTCAGACATGCCACCCTCCTCTTTCCCATGATCAACATTTGTAGTAGCAAAGTTTATCTTAGCTGCCTTGCTACAAATCTAACAATAATATTTCCTAGTATTTCTTGCTTTGGTGATTGCTACAGCAATTCCAAGGCTTACTGAATTCAACATTGCAAACCCTGGCCTTCCTGCGCTTCTCTTTTTCATCTGCTACTCTCTAAAGTTAAAAATAACTATTTAGTCACAATAACAAGCGCATGTCAAGAAACACACACTCTGATTACTAGCTACGTGTATGTAAGCACTTAGTTCCTCAAGTGTTCAAAAAATCTAAAGATGCAATTGTTGCTTTTAGTACTCTCTATTAAGAACACTCTATATTAAAAACATCAAGACCAAGAATTACTTCATTAATATAATTAAACACAATTTATTCAGTTACACCTGCTTTATTCTCAAAGACTACTGTTAAATACTTACAGCTTGATTCCTTTTGACTGAAGCAATGCAGATCAGACATGTCATAGCCCCTGACTGAAAAGCTTCATTCATGTATTGTCTTGTACGTTCCAGTTCACTTGCATCTCCATCTTTAATGTACAAAGATGTTTAAAGCAATCAGTAATGTTTGATCTCCTATTCTGTACATGTTCAGACAGCTGCAAAAGCATTTTTTCTCTGAAGAGGGACCAGTCATATATTATTACCAGACTACACTATTAGAAGCACAGTTTCAAAACTATACCATCAATTCTGCATAGAGGCAAGAAATACTGCCAGCATATTAATAATTCCTAGCATTGCAAGACATCAGAATAAAGGGCTTTCCTACCAATTATGGAAAAACTCTAATACACAGACAATACTACTACCTTGTTTATGCTTTCATACCAAAATAAAAGTCAATAAATAAGTAAAAAAATTAAAGTTACCAGTTTGGCTGGTATAAATGGTAAATGTTTTGGCCAAAATCTTTCCTTGTTTTACTTCAGCATCTTCATCATCATCTTCAGATGAGGAGCTAAACTGGTCTTCAACTAGCTTTTTTGCAGCAGCCTGATTAGCCTTCTTAATTTCATCAAATTTCCTCTGTGAAGATAATTCTATTAAGAGAACAGATAAATTAAAATCACGACAATTAATCTGAACATATACCACATTCAGTTGTACATAGTTTATGCTTTTCTTTAAGGAGCTTGATTATTTTCTGTTTTTAAGGGCAGTATGTGGTTTTCAATACCACACGAGATATAAAGTGCATTTTCTTCTTACCTGCACATTATCCCTAAAATTCACTGCAATACATCAATTACTGGTGACAAATCCAACCAAGTGTACTAGAATATATACATCTACAATGCAACTTTACTAAAATGATATTAAAAAAAAACCAAAACCACAAAACACAACCCCCCCCCCTCCACCCCAACCACAACTTTCATAGCATGATGGGGGGGGGGGAATAATCAGGCAATTCCTGACAAGATTTGCTGATACCATAGAGCATCTCTTCCATCCCAATCTGATACCTGCTGAATTACTACTTGTATTAATCCCCTTCTATACAACAAGTCTTTCTAGCAATGGTAGGCTCATGCTATTTCTATAGCTGGCAACATTACAAGTGACAGGGTATTTTAACATAAATCTTTATAAAAACTGATTGCCTGTGAAATAGAGGAATATTCTCTATTTCACGTGGACAAACACCGAGTTTATAACAGACCCAAGTGCCTTTAAAATAGCGTACCACTGAGACATAAGCTTTGGGCACCTCACAGGTCTTAAAGTACCTCCTGGCTTTCCACATTAGGCTGCAGCACAAAATATATCTCCTGGGGGTTGGTCAAGTTTATTTTTGAGGCTTTCCTTAAGAAACAATGCTGCCACTGGAGCTCAGTATCGGGCACCCGCATCCCGAGCAACCCCCGGGCATCAGGCAGCCCCCACCCCTCCCAGGCTGGGGCAGTGGGGCACGCTGACTGGAGTACCTAACGCTTGTCCCTAGCAGGCAGCACTCGCCTCAAGAATTTCCGACCGCACGGGAAAACAGCTGCTTCATCCCTTACACGAGCTACTCTTCTGCTGGAGCGGCGCTGACCGTGCCCGCCGGGGAGGACACAGCCCCCGGCCGCTGCCCGACCCCTCCGCCTTTCCCTGCCGGCGGCACGTGGCCAGACACCGGCTCGCTACCGGCGAGGGAGCGGGGCCCGCCGGCCACACGAGCCCTCCCGCTTCCCATCCCTTCCCCTCCCCGCCACCCGGGCGGCTGTAGGGGCTCCCCAGTGCCCGGCTGGGCTCCGGGCCACAGCCGGCTCTACAGCCTGGGACCCCGCAGACCTCTGGCTGGGACAGGGGGAAGGACACGGCACTCACCGTTGGCCGCCTCGCCGCTGACCCCCGCGGCCGCAACGCCAGCAGCACCGCGGGCTCTCGGGGCCGGGGGTCGTGCAGTCGCCCCCGCACGGGCGGCGAACCCGTCCCCGGGCCTGGCGCGGCCCCGACCCCGGCCCCGGCCGCCCTGGCGCCAGACCGCCTCCATACCTCCCCCACCGCTGTGCGAAGCGCTACGGAGGGAGGTCAGCCCTCTCTCACACCTCCGGCCGAGCCCGCCCCGAGAAGAGCTCTCCCACCCAGCCGCGCCGAGCCAAGCCCGGCCCCTCCGTCCGGAAGCGGCGATAGAGGCAGCGGGAACACCGGTGAGCTCCCGCGGCAGCGCGACTACAACTCCCAACACCCCTCGCGCGGACAGGGCGGAAGTGGCCGCTGAGAGACTCCAACACCCAGCGTGCACCGGAACGCCACGCGGCTGTCCGACCCGTGAGAGAGGGGCCGTAGGGCGAGGTCCGCACCGCCCTTTATAGGCGGGAAGATGGTCGCCGGTACTTGCAGTAGCAGCTGGGTCTGGCTTGCTGCTTGGGTTTCCCTTTGCCCGCCGCTTTGACCCGTGAAGCAGTAGCTCTGGGTCTCTTTCTGGCAGCTGTTTCTGCAGCATGCCTCTGTTGGGTGTTTTCCTCATGGCTCCTCTTCTTCAGAGCATGAGAGATTTTAAAAGCGTGTTTAGAAACTTCGCTGAAGTAATATCCAGGCGCCACTGCATGTGGTTATGCATTGAGGAAGCTGTGTGCTTCCTGGCAAGTTCTGATAAATAAATACAAGTTGAAGTATTTTTATCTCGATTTACATTTCCTGATAGAATCACAGGCTAGCAGAACATCAGGGGTTGAAAGGGGCCTGGAAAAATCATCTAGTCCAACCCCCCTGCCAGAGCAGGATCACCCAGACGAAATCACACAGGAATGCATCCAGGCGCATTTGAATGTCTCTAGAGAAGGAGACTCCACAACCTCTCTGGGCAGTCTGTTCCAGTGCTCTGTCACCCTCACAGTGAAAAAGTTCCTCCTGGTGTTCACGTGGAACTTTCTGTGCTCCAGAATCATCAAGGTTGGAAAAGACATTCAAGATCATCGAGTCCAACCATCAGCCCTACACCACTGTAACCTCTAAATTATCTCCAGAAGCCCCATGGCTTACTGGTTTTGAACAGCTTCAGGGACGATAATTTCACCACTTCCCTAGGCAGCCTGTTCCAATGCTTCACCACTCTTTCAGTGCAGAATTTTTTCCTAATACCAGTCTAAACCTCCCTGGTGCAACTTGAACCCATTCCCACTTCTGTCACTCGTTATCAGGGAGAAGAGGCCAACACCCATCTCACTACAACCTCCTTTCAGGTAGCTGTAGAGAGATAAGGTCTCCCCTTGGCGTCCTCTTCTCCAAGCTGAACAGCCCCAGCTCCCTCAGTCTCTCCTCATAATGACTGTTCTCCAGACCTCTAATCATCCTAGTTACCCTTCTCTGCACCCTTTCCAGCACCCCAATGTCCTTCCTATACTGTGGTGCCCCAAACTGCACACAGCACTCAAGGTGCATCCTCATCAGGGCTGAGCACTCATGTGCCACAAGGAAAATCTGCATTTAGGGTTGGTTTATTTTACGTTTTTTTTGGAAAATAAATGTTTATAAAAGTCGAATAGTACAAGATTTCAATTAAAGAGTTTGAAAATAGTAAATGACTGGAGGTCAATTCTGGTTTTCTGTTCTATTTTCAAGTGTGTCAATTTTTTATTCTCCAGAGGCAGCTCATGGCTAGAACTTGTGTCACAGACTGAAGAATTGATAAAATATAAATGTAGATCTCTGCTTTTATTAATTAAAACTCATATCACACATTTCTTTAATACAGTATCTTTAACTCTTCAGCAAAGGAGAAAAATGCTTCCTAAGTGCCTAGTGCAATATGACACAGCCCTATAGGATGCGCTGATGCCATACAGATTGCAAGTTATATTCAAGAGCTGAATTGGAAGAATGCTGATTGCAAAGTCCAATATTCACCATGTAGTTTAATGCCAGAATAACACTTGCTTTTGTGTGCACAGAGTCTTTAAGGAAATGATGGCATAGTCTTTCCCCTCACCAGCACTTCATGCCATTTGTTATTCAAAACACAGTATCAACAGTGTATGAACAGCCTTTTCATATTTACATGTATTCTCCTTGTTCTGTATATAAGTTATGCACTAGTTACTTCATAACATTAAATCATTGTAGTGGAATCAGGAGTTATTTATAGATCTCTCGCATTCTGGAAACCTGTCAACATTACCAAACAAATGAAACAACCAGAAATGAACGCGCTTTACAAAAGATCCAACTTACAATATCACCATCTTATTAAGGAGAAGAATAAAAGTAGAGATATTATCAAGTCACACTTACATACATACTTTTTAAGAGTGGCAGTCTGATTACCCAGGATTATCAAAATTTTCCGGAACACAGAATTATCCATTCTCTCTTTGCAGTCCCTTCACTCCTTGTCATCAAAATTTCCAACATTAAGTAGCTATAGTCAAAGTCTACTGAAAATACCCAGCTGAAACCACAACTAAAAAACCCACAATTTTTGCCAGTGTTGCCAAACCTTTAGCCCTCATATCTGCATTGTAGATATACCTAATACTTTATGTAATATCCCACAATTAATTAACCTTATGTTCATTTGTAGAGATTAAAATACGTTTCTTCATACACAAATTTAATATCATGACTATATTGACTTCAAATAGTTAATACAATTTTTAACAAGTTTTCCTTCTTTCCATAAGTAGACATGAAAAAATTATTATAAAATAGCAAAACTTTTGGTATCTTCCAGTATATGTCTGTTATAGATTGAATGCATTTTCTGTAGAGCGCTGTTACATGAAGAGTACATAATGCATTAGTGGGTAATACCATGTTTGTGGAAGAGCAAGGTGTTATCGTCCATCCTCATTCTCAATTCTTTTTCTTTTCAAAACCTCCCAAATATGTGCTGCTTGTAGGAAATTAGTGGCATTACATCATCAAATTTTTCATAATTAATAGTCAGGTCCTACAAAGATTAGAAATTAATATATTCAGCTCCATGCAAGATCTGACCCTAAGTCTTATTGGCAGCCTCCAGTGTTTTATTCTGCTTTTGACACTCCAGGTTGATCTGTGGATGGATCTGCTGCTTCTAAGTCTGCAAATTCTTGCTCTATAACTGGCTTCAATATTTTCTCAATTTGTGTAAGTCTCTTTTTCAGTTTCTGTTGTGCAGCTTCGTACTCAGCCAACAACCTGGCAAACTTTGTTTGTAATCTGTCCATCATTCCTTCCATGTAGGTGACCTTCTCCTCCAGATCTTTAGGGTCACTTCCTAAATTTGCGATTTCGATGTCCAGCAACCCATCTTTCATTAGGATTTGCTTGCCTTTTTCTTCCAGCATAGCTTTTGCATCTGGATACTCTGTTAAAGCCTCCATCAGATCATCTTTAGAAAGACAGAACAAGTCCGAGTACCCAATACTTCTAATATTGGCTGTTCTTCGATTGCCAGCTTTGCTACCTTTGATATTAAGAATACTGATTTCACCAAAGTAGCTGCCATCGCTTAGGACCACAAATTGGGTGATTCCATCATCAGCAACTACTGCCAGCTTGCCTTCTTTGATAATGTACATCTCTCGCCCAATATCTCCTTTTCTGCAAATATAATCTCCAGGGCTGTATACTTGTGGCTGGAGTTTCAAAACCAGTTCAACCAACAGACCAGCTTCGCAGTCTGCAAAGATCCGCACTTTTTTTAGTGTTTCCAGGTGAACATTGATTGCAATCTCTGCTCTTAGTTTATCTGGCAGATACTTCAGGACTTCCCTTTCATCCACAGCCTTCTTGTTTGTCCACAGGTAGTCGAACCACTTTATAACTCTTTTTTCCATGTCTTTGCTCACATTCCGAAAGTGCATATACTGCTTGATAGCATCAATCCTTGCTTGAAACTCTGCCCTGGCAGCGTTCATGTTGGAGATCATGGAGCCCACATTACCAACAATGGTAGCAAAAATCAATACTCCAACCAAAAAGTCAACAACCACAAAGAAATACTCAGAATCTTTTACAGGAGGGGGTGTTTCACCAATAGTAGTCAGGGTCAGTGTTGACCAGTAGAGACTGTAGACATACTTTCTAGTCAGACGGGCAAATTCAGGATCTGAGGTGTTGGGGTAGACCCATGTGTCTGCCCCAAATCCAATGGCTTTTGAGATTGAGTAGTACACACAGGCATTCCAGTGAATAATAATCACAATGTACATGACAAGGTTAGAGATCCTGAAAATATTTGGGTAGTTTGTCCTTGTTTCTGTTCGCTGGAAGAACTCAAACATCCGAGCTACTCTCAGTAGTCTGTTTATTCTTAATTCTGGGTAATTCAATCCTAACTTAAAGTATAAGAGATCAGTTGGTATGATGGACAGAAAATCTAATTTGAATTGAAAAGATGATTTATACTTCTCTCGAAGCTTTTGTTCTTCTTTTACCAGAAGACCTTGCTCCAGGTAACCTAAAATCAAATTGTGGATAATAAAAAATGTTACAACTTCAGCTGTGTTGTGTTCGATGTCAGTCCACATCTACTTCAACATTTCTAGCTCTGATACTTTCCACTTCTCCACTACGGTGAGCATCTGGGGAAAAAAATCAAAACCCCCCAAAACTCCACAGTATATAGGAAGGGTGGTTAAGGAGGGAACGAGTTTGAACATGGCCATTTCAGTTCCATACTATGTGTATTTACTCAATTGGTCTGCGTGTAGAATAAGATTTTAAAAGAAACAGTTGCAGCTGAGATCTTGATTGTTTAATGGTCTTGAAAATCAAGCAAATGCTCAAATCTCCTTAAATACACTATCCAGATTTAGGTGCTGATTTTTCAGAACCCCTGATCCTTGCTTGGCCTGGCATGTTCATCATCATAGAGTCAACTGCAGGCAGAACAGCTTGTATCTAGCTCACCTTATGTGTAGCTTCCCTCAGGTGTTATGTATTCTTTGAGTAATACATCAGTTTCTCCTCTTTTCACAGGACACAGACTGCAGTTTTTCAGAGATCTATCTTGATGCCTTTTTCACTATTGCACCTCATCAAGGCTACCCAGATAATAACAGTAGTAGTATTCTGGATATTTTGAACACGACACGTGTATATGAAGAGGAATAATTAATTATTGAGTATATTTACCTGTTCTTGTCCGTACAAACATGTCAGCAACATAGACGGCATCAGAAATGTAATCAATAATAAACCATATCGCTAGGTAGTCATGCTGAAGCTCATCAAAACAGGCTCTGAATAGTACAAGACAAAAGTAAATTACCATGAAATGAAAATTAAATCCTTGGATGAAATCATGATGAATAAAGTATTTTTCTATCTATTTAGTGATATTGCAATTTGCCAGAAATTTTATATAGTCATTACAGGATGACATCACCTAGCAATAATCATGGTCCAGTTGTACATAACAGGCATTGTGATGCAAAACAACCAGTTGTAATACAAATTTCCTGCTGGATCAATAATAAAAATTTCTTTCTTCTCCCTATGTGGTAGGCAAGAAAAGAAAAGGAGATTTGATGAGATGCTTAAAATACAGATAACAATTTTTGAGGAAGCATTTTAGAAATCATTATTGTACCATAGATGGCCTTTATCAAAGTTAAGCTTCCCTGCCTGAATGTACAGAGAACATTAAGCTGCTTATTAGGTGTGACTTGGGACAGACTTTAGAATGTAAATTTTGCTGAAGAAAATCAGCTTGGCAGTCACAAGCACATGTAAATTCAACCTTTTCAAATGAATTTGTTTCCTACCCAATTAGCTGTCTTATCTGATAATTGATTTGATCATCTCTCAAAAAATATTATTGTGTGACTCGTAATGCTTAAATAAGTGAGATATATCACACCTTTCTCACAGTGGAAAGTCTAGCTCTGAGAAAGATGAAACATAGGCATAGTTTACATAGAGGAACCCAAGAACACGAAATCATACAATGCAAGTTCCTACTGCACTGTTTTAAATTTCTCTTCCTTGGGCAGAAAATTATGAATTTACCAAGCAAAAAGTAAAGTAAAACAAGAACTTGGAGATCATAGAAGAGTTTACTTGCTTGCAGGTGCCCTTATTTTGAGAAGAGATTGCTTTACACTGGCACATCTTTTACTGCAGGGTGTTATCCAAAAATATTGAATAATCAGATTCCACAGGAGATTTTTCTTGGTTAATTTTTTCAGATCGATTCAATGTATGCATATTTTTGTTTTCCATATATTAAGTTAGATCAGAACAATTTTAGGGAGAAAAACAGCAATTTGTACACTTGTTCACTAGAGTATAGACATCTTGTTCGCAGGACATCCATGAATGATTTGATTCTATATCAAAAGCAATTTTATTAAACTAAACACAGGAAGACCTACATGAAAAATACTTACTCTTCTTTATTTTCTTTCTTCTTGGGCTTATCTTTATTTTTGGTTTTCTCCTTTTTTTCCTTGTTCTTTTGTGTTTCTCCATCCTTTTTTTTTTCTGACTTGCTAAGAAATAGATTTACATTTTCAGTTGTTACAGACTGGGTTAAAACGTGGAAAGAAACTGAATGTCTTAGAAATAGCAACACGATTACTCTTTGTCTTACCTCTTCTTTTCTTTTTTCTTTTTCTTCTCTCTAAGAAAAGAAAAATATGATAGGCTCATGGGATGCAAATAGAAATTGCTTCCACATTTATTTATTAGAATCATCTGAATTCAGTAAGGATAACATTGCAGTTAGGTGTTTGGCTTTCAAAAGTGTTTTGCTTATTTTATTCACAAGGAACTACTTTTATTTTAAATTAATAGATATAATGCCAATAACTTTGATATTGAGAATGATCATCATAATGGGTATGCATTCTTTTTTGGGATTATTTGAATGGCATAGCTGTTTATAAAGAAACCACTAGGTATATATCATTCTTTTTCATTGCTGCTTAAATAACTAGCATTACAGTACTGTCATTTTATGAAATGGCAAAGATACTTACTCATCTTTATTACTATTGTTGTTAATATTGTAGTGTGCAAATGCACCGGGTAGATATCGTTGCCTAGGGAACAGCAAAACAACACAGTTATATGGTATCTGCTGAAATACAAAAAAACCCCATCAAATCTAAATTGCCATGGATTGATTCTCACCATTTTAATCATGGGCCAAGTTATCTAAGGAAACTGAAAAAGCACAGATTTTACGCCCCTAAATATTTACAATAAGCAATATATCACCAAAAAAACCCCTTAATTTGTTAATAGAGGGTAAAGAAAGTTAAGTGATAGCAATTTAATCCCAACCAAATTATCCCAGAAGAAGGCCCCGAACAAACACAAAATGCTAAACTTGACATACCTGTTTTCCCCGTTGTTTATCAATCCAGGGTCCTCACTGGTGTCCTGCACTACCACGCTGGGAACAACTGTATGGGAGTGGTGGGTCTCAATCACTCCTACCTTCATGGTCAAGATTGTCCTACCTTATGTAATCAAGGAAGAGTGCTTTATAATAGAATCAAGTAATTTCACAACTAGCAGAAGTAACAAGCTTTTTTGTTTCCCCTAAAGGTGGATCCTTTATATCCTTGCTTCCCTTCAAACCAACAATAAGATTTCCAGTTTTGTCTCTCCCATGCTATTCCCACCAGACAATAAAGGACATCATGGGTGCCTCAATGTGCTTAATGACTAGGCAACTGCTGTTAAAGTGTTCAACATACCTTTCTCTTACAGGAAACGTTAATTTAGGTTTTTCTTGAGAGCCTAGTCACATACTTTGAAAATATTTAGACAATTGTATTTGAAACGTCTACTGCTGTTTCATTTGGTTTTGAATGAAATGCTCATAATTTATTGTATTGGGGTAGATAAACAGATTCCTGCACAGGTGATATCCTGAAAACCAGACTAGGAAGCATCTGTTAGTTGGATGTCCAAAGAAATTTCAGTATGTCAACTTAAAGGCTGATGAAGTAGAGTCTCCTTACTTCTATAGCAAGTTGGACATAATTAGCTAAATGGAAATGTTAGTGTCTGGTTGTGTCTGTTTTGTTCATTTCAATATTAAAAGAATTGAAAATGTTTTAGTGTGTACTCTCCTTTTTCACCACTGTTCTTACAGTTTTTTTGAGGTATTAATGAGACTGCCAGCTCTCTGGGCATGAATTGTGATCTCTTGGCAGAAACATTTACAATATCCCTGCACATGTGAAATCAGAGTATAGAGATGTCTGTAAGCCACAAACTGACAGATGAGTGGCCATACCACTGATAAGTGAAATCAAATGCCATAGAATGAACCAGTCTTAGAGCACATCCTTCCATTCTGTAGTCAAGCTCACTGCAAAAGAGAAGCAGGATGATACAGCTGCCACGTTACTGCCAGACTTACCTGACCTTCCTTATTACTCAATGAAACGAAAAATATTCTGACAGAGGAAATAGGAGAGGAAACCCGTGTTTCTAAATGTCATCAGACATGAATGACACATGGTACAAAAAATAATACGACAATATACATCATTGTACAAAACAGAAAGCTACAGGTTGAAGAATAAGATGTGTTCTTCAACGATTAGTCCTAAATGTGGTCTAATGTTGCTGGTCAGTCTAAATGTTTAAGAGCAAGGATCATGTCTAGCATGTTACATAAAAAAATTCTAAGTTTATAAAACACAGTAAACATTAGGTTAGATTCACCAGGATCCTGAGAGCTGTAGCAGTGTTTCCACTAGCTTAGTCCAAGGATAAATTGTGTTTGAAAGTGTGGAGATTGAAATTACACCAGGTTGAATTAAGGAGCTTTATGTCTGCTTACAGGTGCTCAGAAAGCTCTGCTAATGCTAGCACACAAAATCCATCCTGATTTAACCTACATCCTCTACAGAGCCACGATGGAGTCCAGAGCTCACAAATAAGGGTGCAAAATAAAGCTGCATCTGACCACCTCCAATCACTCAGCACCAGACAAATGCAAATGTATTTGTCTCCAGGGAGATCATTCCTGCAACAGACCAGGCTCTAAACCAGTCAGTTCACACTTAGGACTCCCAAGTAACAGCATTTCTAGCGAGGCACATATTTTCTTGTTTATCTTTCCTCTTTGAGTCTTCTTTAGTTTCCAGAGCAACAAAAACCCCAACCTATCTTTGGCTTTGTCCAGTCCAGACATCCTGGTTTGCTGATGTGCTAGAGGTTAAAGATGATGAGAAGCGTGCGAAAATAGGACATGTACAAAAGTTCACACCCATCCAAAGTATGTAGCCTGGAGGAAAAAAGGAAAAATCTGTATCCTCTACATTCCCCTGTTATTCAGGTGAAGAGGATTTTCTGTGCATTATTGCCAAAAAACAGATTCCTCTGGTTGTTAGTGGCTGTTGTAAATGTGGGGTTTGTGTTCTGCCGAAGGAGCCGTGGCAGCCCTGTGCATAGGATTTGCTGAGACAGAGGAGCTGCCATTTTGGGGCAGTTCTGGAGATTTCATCTTGCTGAGGCAATGGAAGTGTTAAGTGGGGATAGAAATTGGAAATATTTACAACCCCATAGTCTCAAAATATTCAATGTTTTGTCAATATAGTAGTCAGGCTTGGGTGACTACTGCCACAGGTTGTTTCCCTTGTTAATCACACAGAGAGAACATCCTCACAACAATTTCTTCAAATTCCATTAGTCTTAAAGAAAATTGTGGGGACTTTTGAAATTCTTGAATCTAAGACACAGATACGCAGCATGTACCCAGTGCAAGTTGAACAGACACCATAGTTGCTCCTGGTTTGGGAGCATACCAGGTTACAAAACCCAACATGGGGAACAACAGAAGATGTCTCATTAAACTTAGTGGGTCCAGAAATTACCTTAAGGCATTTTTTGTTTTAAAGTGGTTTTTCAAGCAATATTTCAGGTGGTTTTTACTAAATTGTTTCACTACCATGATTCCTTTTTTTTAGTCACATATTTTTCTTAAACTGTTACCACTAGTTTTATTGTAATAGTCCAATGTCCATTTTCACATTATCATGTTTCTGTAGTAAGTTTGAAAGGTACTTCACACAAATACTCACCTTGGAGATATTGTAGCTTTTTAACGTATTATTTTCACTATATCATCACAAATAGATTGCTTTTTACTATCTTGAGTTTTTAAATGTGATTACTATGATGATCAACTGAGTTTTCAAACATTATGGACTAAAAAGTAATTATATTAATTACTATACATCACAATATTTTACATTGCAAGAAAATTAATGCAATATTAGCCTTTTAGAGCGAACGGGAGATCAGCTTCCATCTCTCCTGCTCTTTTATTTTACCTATTTCTCACTTTCTTACTGGCCCACCATATCACTTGTCTAGTCATTACATTCAGAGAGAAAATACTTTAAGGTATCCTGGAACAGAATTTGGTATAAAGATCCCCCAAAAAAATCTTCATTAACATTAATATCTGCAGTGTCTTATGGCAAAAATCTCTCTTCCCTAACGTGCAAGGAGTCCTTAGCAGTTCTGCAACAAGCACTTTCAGCAGTATGCATGCTTACCTTGGGAATGTAATCTGCCGCTCCTAATTACGATTGCAGTCCTTTAAATCAGCCACGTTTCCTTACTACATAAGCAGAGCCACCATGAAAAGACAAATATAATCAACATTTCATGCATAAATCTCTTATTGATCAATTTCTCAACCAGCCAGTCCCATGTGCAGTTCTCTGAATTATTCCCAGGGAAGGGCATGGATATTAGAGGAGGATTTTCTTGACCTAGTGATGGATTTTGAGATTTAGAGAGAGATGAAAGAGACAGTGGCAGTCACTATTATCCCTCACCTGAGCAAAGCTTAGTAGCCCTATCAACATGCAAAAGAAGAGACAAATATCGGAGCATACTCTGTCTGGAAATTTTTTAAAAAGTAAATTATTGTCAATGTCTATATATTCAGAATTGTCTGCTCTCCTGCTTTCTTAATACAGATGCTTTTTTTACTGTAGTAACAGGTCTTTCCTACAATAGATAAAACACCATAAATGGAATTTTCCTGTTTTAATGTTTGTCATCTTGCTGAATAATAGGAAATACCATTTTAAACTACTGAAGGTGCTAACATAACTTTTACATTCCTAGTTTGATGCTTTAAAAAGCCCACAGACTGTGAATGGGTATTTAGTGGAAAATGACATGATGGTAAAGTTTTAAGACACTGAACTGATCTTCAGGTTTGGTATGAATTACAAATTTGCAAAATGGTTTGCATAGTAGCTGCAGTCCTCCTCTGTTAGAAACATGCAAGGGTTCATCTGCAGAGGCCACACTGTCAAGAAAGCTCCCAAGAGGATCTAGTGTACTTTGAAAGAGAAGAGGCTGAGGCATTTGCATACCTCAACTTTCTTGTTTTGCTCCTTCATGAGAATGAAGAAAATTAAGTTCTCAGGTGCTTGAGTGGTTGATTTTTCATTGTTTATATGATTGTTCATTGTTTATATGTCCCATTTGGGGGAAAAAAAGGGCAAAATAAAAGCATTGAGACATTGCTGAGCATGAAATCCAGTGAAGAAAATCTTTTAGGAGGCATAATGAGTTAATGTTCAAATCTGAAATGGTATCTTTGTGAGACATAGCTAAAGGCACAAGCAGCAGAACCCAGAAAAGCAGTCCAGCTCCTGGACTCCAGGATTAAGACACATTTGTTTCTGTAATCAAGAGCAGAAGACAGCAATGCCATTAGCATTCATATGAAGCAATTTAAATCTTGCAGCTCAGGTGACTGAGTGGTCATTCATCAGTGGATTGACACACTATAGATTTAATTACAAACCCAAAATGATGCTCAGTGTCACAGGTCAGCTTCCTGGCCAGGGGAATAAATTGGACAGGGCTGCTACGACTTTCCAGCCCTGAATACAGTGAGTCTGTTTTCTAGGAAAGAGAATATGCATTTGAAAATTAAAAAACAAAAAATGTTTTAGTAAAACAGTAATGGGCAACAAGGAAATGCATAAAATTATGCCCAGTGGAAGCCAGATATACAAGTCTACAGACAGAGCACACGTACAAATAGATGCATAACCTTCCAAGCTGTAGCATATGTTTCACTGCTGTCTTCAAAGGGCTGAAATACAACTCCTGTCCTAAAATCACAGATATGAAAGGAATCTCAGAAGGTTACTTGATCCAGCTACAATGGAATCAGGATCAGTTTTACCTCTCGTTCTTCTGGGGTTTTGTCTGTTTGGCAATCAGAAAGATCTCATCATTCATTGCTGAGTAGTGATTGTGTGAGTGTGTGGTGGCACTGTCTGGGACATATGCTTTATGGTGTGTCACACGAACATACCTTTGTCCAAAAGTTTTATGTGACCAACCAAGCCAGGCAAGTTTATGTTGTGTCTCTCAAGTCAATATGAACTGCAGAGGAGATACACCTTTTTACTCTGGTGGAAAACAGTTTTCTTGTAAAATCAGCAGTCCCATAAAGCAACTTTAATGGTTTTTTTTTTTTCTTATTTGTTTGCCATCAAATTTTTCAAAGAAGTTCTCAAATTGAGGAAGATGGCTCCTACTGGGCCAGACCAGATTCCTGTCTGACAGTGGTCAGGACCTCAGTGGCAAGTTCTGGGTGAGCTACAAAGTGGTCTCAGTTCTGCTTTCCTGTACAAACCAATTACATATTTCACTGACTTCACAGACAATCACATTAGTTTAGTGTCAATATTTTTTCACAGATATTTTTCCTGTCATTCTGTATTCCAGTGAAGTAACCTTGACTGATGGGAGAATGACCGCACTAATGGATTATTGTTTTAATAGGCCAACTTTAATCTATTTTTGTATCTTGCTTTGTCATCATCTGTAATTCTTCTCAATCCTATTAAAGCTACCCCTAGTTTCAGACACTCATAACCAAAACACAAGCTACACTGTACATATGTATTTATAAATGAGGAGGTTTTAATGGCACAACGTTGCCTTTCAGCTTACAGTGTTGTAGCTGCGTACACAGATGGGTGCTTTGATTGGGACCACGGTTTTGGCAGCCTTATTTTCTGTAAATACTGATCTGGTTTTTTTCTAATGCTGATGATATTTCAGCAATCAGTGTCACGTCGGAAGTGATGTAGCTGAGCAGGCTCCAGGGCTTCTGCCTTATTTAATATGCTTTTGTGTAGACCAGCAGCAATTCGGTGTCATGAAGCACAGTCGGCCCCAAGGAAGGTTGGTGACTGGGAAATCATCAGTGCAAACAGTATCTCTGCCAGTAGGTGGTACTGTATTTTTCCTTTAGAGTTAAGTGGGTGCTTGATGGAGAGGGAAGAAGTCGAAGCCATTTATGATGTGTGTCCGTGTGTTAGATTCCCACATGCAGGTGAGGCTGGAATTGGAAAGCACTGGGCAGGCTGCAAGCCTCCTGTGGACACGAACGCTATCAGGCACACAGTATAACACCACACAGCAAGCTAGAAGACTATGTCAAAGCCTTTTACCAGTATCTTCCAGGTCCAGAGCAGAACAGGGTCTTCTAGCATCAGCCAGGCTGAGGTGGTTTGAGATGACTCTTCTCACAGCCTGGAACCCACAAGGTACAGAGGGGCAGGCCCACCAGAAAACTCTCCAAAAAAATCCCAAACCAAAACCTTCATTCAGTAATATCTGTGGGATAAATGAATAGATGTGGTAACACTGCAAGCATGCCTGTAGCTCTGAACAGTCAGAGGATTTCTCCTTTATTTCAAGCTAAAATAACATGGGAAATCTAAGCTGTTTGCACAGAAAAATGATGCTAAAATATTTACTCAGCCAAAGGTAATTCCATTGATATTAATTGTATTTTTAAAATCATTAATATGTATATTGTCACTGATAAGAGTGGTAGAAATGCACTGTAGTTAAAATAGATTGATATATCTACCCTTGCTTGTCTTTCATTCACTGTAAAGTGGTATAGGAGGTTGCACTGTCTGGGGATTTCTAAGGAAACGCATACAGGAGTAATCTCTTCAAGAGTGCAGCCGTCTAATCATAATGAACTGCAATCTAGAGGCAGCATCTTTGTTTCAGTTGAAATTAACTGATTTACATGTTGCTCTTGTAAGTCTGCAATGAATAACCAGTACTTGGAGGAGGTGGAGTTCTCATGGTGAGAGTCCCATTCTCAAATCCAGCTCAGGAATTTTTTCATGGCTGCATGTCACGACAGCTCACGATCCCATCTACAGCTGCTGTATTGACTATTGTTTGGACCCTGTTGGGTAGCAACAACTGCAGGAATGCAGAGCAGAGAAGCTAAGTGATGATGACAGGACTTCAAAATGCCATAGGCAGCTTTCTTAAAAATAACAACAACAACAACAACAAAAACAGTAGCAATAACAATAATAATAGTAAAGATCTTACTTCATGTCTGTGCCTGGACTAGCTGCACAATGAACATTTTTTCTCACTGTGGTGAAACCTGTTGCCATCATCTTCAGTATTTACCATAATATAATTAAATACTGCATAATAACACTTATAAGGAACTCTATCTATGTGTATTTGAATAAAATCCTCAGCAAAATTCTTTGGCTATTGGTACATGCTTACTGCTACTTCATCCACAAAAGGGCTGCCCCACTGAAATAAGGGGAGCTGCACTGATTTGCATTAGCTCATGATCTGGGTATTGCTCTAAATCAGTCACAGGTGCCATTTTGAATGGTCTAGTACCATCTTTTTCCTCTTGTGTCAGATAATATGATTGTATATCATGACTCAATTTGTTTTCCCATTTGACCTTGGGATATCATGCAAAGTAAAGAAAAATATTTCAATGTTGATAAATCACTTTAATGTAGTTTCCTCCTGGCGTTGTCTCAAAGTTCCTTGAAACTAGTTTTCTATGTGAAGCACTATAGATCATCACTGAAGTATGCACACTTGAAGCATAGCTGCTCCCTTCTGTAATTATAATACAGACTGGACATTATGTTGGTCCATTGACTTGGATTTTCAGCTGTAAGTTTTTTTGTGATTTCATATTTTTTACTTGGAAAAAAAAAGAGTTGCATAAGTTTTTGCAGATTTAAAAACATGAAGCATGAACTATATAAAGATTTTTAACCAAGAAACAAGTAAGAGTATGTCAGATTAAATATTTTATTCCTTAACTGAAAACGCTTTGATGTCCGTGGTAGGCTACAGGAGTTGGCCCACAGGGAGGCAGATCTGCAGAAGGGTTAACCGCTTGGTTTCTTGGTATTGCCATGTGGGCACACCACCACAGGGAAGCCTTGACACTCAGGTCAGCGAGAGCTGTGCGGAGAAAAGCCATGATCTTTGGCAGCTCACCCTCCCTGCTGCCTCACCAGGCTTTCGTGGCTTTTACCTGTCTCTGCAGCTCTGCCAACCAAGTCGCTTGCAAGACTGTCACTTCATGTGCTTCAGTCAAACTGCAGGAAGCTGGAAAAATTGACACATTTTGACAGAAGGAGAGGTGTGAACAGGCAGAGTTGACAGATCTGAGGGGGCACAGAACAAAAATAGGAGTTTTGAGCAGACTGCAGACATGTATCTGTCCAGATGCGTGGCTTTTATCCTATGGGCATGCTTGTGTTGTACAAGAACATGGAAGTTTGCTCCCAGTATTTTCAACTGCACTTTAAGATTTTAATTAAAATGTTTTAAATATTATTTAATTATTTCTCTTTTATTTAGCAGTAATCTGTGGTTTCAAACTGTTGAAGCAGAGAACTCAAACTCTTTATAATAAGGCAGCCTGCACGAAGCTCCAACTACCTTCCACAGAAGTTCTTACAATGTAGATGTTGTAAAGATAAAGCAGATAAGTAATTAAATGCACAAAACCACATTTAATGCTCCTTTTCTCCTAACATAGAGTGCTGTTTATATTTAAAAGAAAAAACCCCAAACAAATACAGAAATAAAAATTTAGACTAAGACACTGAAACTGGTCTCTTGGTTTAACCCCCGGACTGCAAACTCAAGGATGCCTAAGGCAGGGAAAATAGAGTTATTTTGCTGACACCATCACAGTATTTCACCAGTCTCCACCAGAGCTAATACATTTTGCAAATCCAAAGATGATTAATGTAGGCGCTGTGCTGCAAAGCATGGGTACAACTCTGCTAAGACTCAAGCGCTCGTGCCCCTGTGGGGCTCTGTGGAGGTGTGGTATATTCATAGCTCAGTTTGGCTCACTTAGGGAGTTCCTGCGCAAGCTAAAGGTGCTCAGACTATCCCAGGAAGTTTCTCTAGGTAACCATAGGTTAGCATGTAACGACTTCTTACGCCATGCATTTTGTAAGCCTGTTTCACTCAACCATGTTCAAAACAAGGGCTTAGACTTCTTCCTTGAAACTATTGATTGGGTAATTGAGGCAATTGTTTCTTATGTCACCATGGAGCCAGTTCAACCACAGGGAACAGTCTCGGGGCAAGCAGGGTAAGTATCACCAGACGCTGCCCTTGCTCTGTGAAGCTGGGACAGTCTGGCCAGGGGGATCCCACAGACCGCTGTCAAGGCTGGTGTAGCCAGCCCATCGCACGCTTTGGTGGTGGCACATTAAAACAGCTCACGTCTCCTCCTAGATGTGAAGGAGGGGAAATTTCAGTATGTGGACATTGCCAGTAGACCCCAAAACTGCCCAGGTACCGCAGGAGAGAGCTCTTTCCATTGGATTCAGCATTCAGGTTGGGTCGCAGGTGAGAACTGGGGCTTGCCAACGATTTCTACAAAACAAATCCCGTCCGGGGTCTCTCCTGGAGCGCTGCGTGCCTGTTCCCAGTCAGGCGCGGCGGGGATACCACCTCCACCTGCCAGGCCAGGGGCCGCGGGGCGGGCGAGCGGGGCGCGCCCAGGTGTGCCGGGCCGGGCCGGGCCGGGCCGCGCTCGGGCGGGCGGAGCCGCCACCGCCACCTGCGCCGCCGCGGAGCCCTTGGAGGGAGCGCCCCGCTGCCATGGGGCACAGAGAGACGCTGTCCAGCCACCCGTCGTGCCACACGGGTCAGTTCTTGCGCGGGCGCGGAGCAGGGGGGGAGAGAGGTGGGGTGGTGCGCGGCACTGCGCGCAGTGGGCGGGCGGCGCTGAGGGAAGAGCGAGCGGAGGACGCGGCGATGCGCGGAGATGCGCGGGGGGGGGGGAGAGGGGGGTGCGGCAATGGGCGGAAGTGAGAGCGGGGTACGTGCGCGGAGCCGCGCGCCGATCCCGTGGCCCCCCCTTCCTCCCCCCCCCGCGGTGCCCTGCGGTCGCACGGAGGGTGCGGCTATCGCGACTCCTGTACGCGTAAGACTTTGCTCTCCCATGACGTCACGCAGGTGTTTTCCGACTTGAGTAGCGCAGGGGGAGCCCCTGTCCTTTTTCACGCGTGTGTGAGCCCTCTTTTCATCATCATTTGTGCGTTTTGGGGAACGGGGCTGTGCCGGGGAAGGTGCCCTTGCTGCTCCTCGGGACGGCGACTGTCAGCCACAGTAGCCAGACCTCGGCGGCAGTGGGCTTGGTATTTCCCGGGTGACCAAGAAAGGCATTTCATGTCCCTGCAAGGTGTGGGCACAATAAAAATGGTCAAATTACATGTCTAACCAAAGCAAATAGTTTCCCAGATGACTTAGAACCAGTATCTTCCTTCAGCAGCAGGAGAAAACCATAGCTGGCTGTCACTAGCTAATTGCAGGGTACGTTAGACCTAGGCTGTTGTGCCTTAAAATGGTTTGTACTACCTGGCTGGCTGCTGTTTTTTTTCCTCCAAAAACAGTTTTTGATTTAGCTAAAGTGTAAAAAACACTTTAGGAGTTACAACAGCAGCCGCCTGAACTCAGGCTGGTTTCCTGTTGCCATCAGCCTCGAGCCAAAGCTCAGAGAGTTTGTTTCTTCAAGAAGTTCTGCTGACAGGTTCATGTTTGTTGATGTTTGAAAGTGGGAGGTGAAACTGGCTTAGCTACAGAAACTTGGTGCTGAGCAAGCCAAGGCGGCCTCAGAGATTTGTCACCTTCCTCAGCCCTTCCAGGTAATCTTCAGCCTGGTCAGAGCGGGGAATAAAGTAACAGTAATTCCTGGATCAGCCTCCTCTTCCTAGATATGGGGTAGTTCTTTGATCAGTGGGGCAACATACCACTTTACGTGCAAGTGGAACAATTGACATGTTTTTTTTAAAACTAGAAAAAGCTTCTCAGCACAATAAATGAAGATCACAACCATTCAAAATTACGCTTTTTGGCTGGCAGATGGAACAGGTGAAAAAATCTGATGTCTCTTTGTAAATGTGAGCAAACAAAAGAGAGAAGCACCCTGTGGCAGTCTCTGGGTGACTTACTATACAAGGCACGATTCATTTTTCATTGTTCAACGTTGTAAAGTCTGCTGGGGAATGGAAAATTTAAGAATTGATATAAAAAGTAGTAGTGTCATATGGAGGGGAATAAGCCTGCCATTCAATTGTAGCTATATGAAAGTACACCATTCACAAAAAAGGGGAAGAAGAGTTCATTTTCTTCACTTCAGAAACCAAGCACGCTGATAGAAAGATGCCTTTACTATGTCAGGTAGCTAAAAGGTCCTGCTTATCAAGAATTTTTGTCTCTGTGCTTTCTTTTAATTAGAGGCAAGAACTGTTCGCCGCTTCTCGCACAAAGCCGGTAGTAGCCGAGTGGTGGTGGTGGTACAACTGCTGCCAGTCCGGTTTAGCATCATTAGAAGGGATTGAGAGCTGAGGGATTTCATTCACTGGCAACCTCTTTGCTTCTTTGCCTTGCCCTGATGTGACTTAGCTAGGAGAACACGTATGCTTAAAGGACTTCTCTGTGATTTTCTTTTGTCATTTAATCTTTAACAATTATGTCAAAACATAATTATTTGCAAAATTTTCTTCTTCTATGACTATGCTAGTAACTTAGGATTTTAAAATACTTTCAGATACAGATCCAAATCCCATTTCTTTTATCCAATTGCAACTTGTAGTAATGATGAGATGGGAGAATATTATCTGTCCTCTGCGCTATGCAAAAGTAGTTCAATGTCATCATAAATTTTAATCTGCAGCTGCAGAATATGGACAATATCCATCTTGTGGGACCATTTTTGCAAAGTCAGGTTTATCAATACAAAACTCCTCTTATATAGAAACTCTCTTGGTAGTCAAGAAAATGTGTTTGTACTGCCCAAAAATCAAATGCTAACTTCTTGTGTGTCTGGTGTACACTATGGCATGGGGCAGCTGGGAGCAGGTGTTCATTCTCTGTTCCTTACTTGTAAAGGGCAGTATCTCCCAGTGTTAGTGTCAGCTGCAAATGAAGATGTGCTGTCAAATTTCATACTGTTTTTAACACTTCTGGTATTTTAAATATTCCTTCCTAAACAGTATTAGTTGAATTATCCAAGGCTGCTCATTGTTAATTGTGTAGCAAAGTACTTTAGACAGAACATTAATGTTTCCAGAGTTTAGGTATGAACAGACACAGAGGCACATCCTTTTCTACCAAGTCTATAAGTGGGATTTTTCATTTAGGGAAAAAAAAAAAAAGGGACTGTATTACTGATGGTGCTGGGTGAATCCTTCATGTGTCATTTTAATTACAGGAGAAACACGGAAAGCAAAATTATTTGTTACATCCAGTGCGTTGTATGAATCATGGTGGACTGAGCTTTTCTACTGCTGTATCTGCTGTTTCTAACTTTAACATGTTATTGCAGTAAGACCTTTCTTTCCACAAAGGCTGTCCTTAAAATCTATTCTAGCCCAGATTCTCTGATCCACGCTGTGGGCTGCAGTCTACCATGAGAAGCTCTGAAATGTCTGCCTGGGCTACTGTAAGCCTTGTTGCAACATAACTGCCTGTGTCACCTGCTTCCCCACGCAAAGTAATGACTCCTTTTGTTCTTGGAAAATCCAGCACTACTTCTTCCTTTAAAAAACACATACAGGCAATGACATCATTCCCACAGGCTGTCATCATAGTGATGCTAATAAGGCTTGGCTGGTGGAGGGTGTGAAGCTTCAGTCTTAGCTCAGGGTCACCCAGCCCTGCAGCTGTGTTGAAGGGTTAGATGGGGGGACTGTCCCTTGCAGGCTGTGGTCTTCCTCCAGCTAGCGGTTGTTGAGCTTAGAAGACAATTTCTGTGAGCTATAGTGAGCCCTCCACCGCAAAATTTTATGAGTAGTTGAAGAAGATCTGGCTCATACAGTAATTTGAGTAAGACATATCAGTGCCCATATGCAGCAAGGGTTTGTTCTCTATATAGATGATTTTCCTTTCTCTTTTTTTTTATCTGTTGTTTCCAGATCTCAGCTACAAATGTAAAAGCAGAATCCTGGAGTAACAGCAGGCTTACTCTAGCAAGCCCAGTCTGAAAGCATGGATTTGGCTGTATCTGTGTCATCTAGGGATGTGGTGTCTGCACAACACCGAAAAACCCTTTCTTTTTGAGATCTCTGGTTAGCTTTTAGGACTCCAAGTTGAGTCTTACGTTGAAGATAATATTTTATTGTTTCATTCCTTGGTATTGTCCTAATTGCTTGCCTGAGCCAATGTAGTGGAAAAATATATATACAAAATAAAGAATGTGACCACGAATTATAAGGGGTAGATAATGACCTGGGGCCACATCTTCTGTTATGTGGATGTTGAGAGTTATTTGCACAGTCAGAAATGACAAATGCTTGGAGAAGATGTGGAGTGACCAGAGTGAGGACGGGGCTCCTTCAGAGCTGTGCCTGCTTCATGAATCGTTTCCCTTCTTTTTTCTTCTCCCAGGTGCTGTGCTCTCTTTTGCTTGCCACAACTCTTGCCAAGCGTGGTGCCAGATCATCAACGTGTCTGAATCCCACTCTTCTCTCCTCACCGCTATGGATGGGATTCTCAATGAAACAAACTGGAGCATTTTCACATCTGTTGGAAGCAAATACCACCTCTATGTCGGCTTGGCTTTGGCAATAGGTTCCAGTATCTTTATTGGTTCTAGTTTCATACTGAAGAAGAAAGGACTTTTGAAACTTGCAGCCAAAGGAGTCCCCCGAGCTGGTAAGCAGTGGTGCCCGCACTGGTCCTGCTGCAGACACAGATGTCTCTGTTATACCTTGGCAAAAATCAAAGTTCAAGTCACAGATTACACATTTAAAACCACTGTAGTTGAAAATCATCATACTTTAACAGTGATCAGAAGTCCTGCCTTGACTAGGGATGGAAATACAGGGACTGAGATTTCAGAATTCGTAGGACTGTGGGGACAGTGGTGGGTATTACAGTGAGCTGGTGATATTTCCTCTCTGAAAGCAGTTAGATACCAAATAAACATCATCCTTTGTCTTACTCTTCAAAACACACTTCTCTCTCTTTTTCTCATCTTCCTCCCCCCCACTTAAGATGGAAACTCTTAAGATTTAGTTCTCTCTTAAAGAAGAAGAGGAAGTGCAATGCTTGCTACGAAGTTTTTACATTTAGTACAACTTTTTTTCCATCAAAGTCAACAGATGAAGAGCTAAAAAAATGTGGAGAGCTCTTAAAAAAAAATTGAACTAATCTCATAATTTCCTTTGCATGGATTTAAATATATAATATCAGCAGTTTTTCTTTTGTTTGTTATGTTTATTGCAATGTACTCTTCCAGAGAATATGGTTATTTGAAACATACGTGTTGCTGAATGTTCAATATACTTATGTTTTATGTTACCACAAATAAAAAAGTCACGCAGTGACATTTTAATTTCTAATATTTCTCAGTTTAAAGTATAAGCAGAATCAAAATGCAGCTGATTCTGTATGAACATAGTAGATGTGACCTGGAAAAGAAACAATCTTCATGGACATTTTACTTTCTCTTGGCACTTCCCCTTCATGTGTATTGAGTCAAGTATCATCTTCCAGAAGTCCAAGTCAGAAAGCAATAGAGCAATTATTAAAAGTCAGTTAAAATCAAATGAAATATTATTTGTCACAACCAGATAAAATGCTTTTTCAGTGCTTTGTAGGACTAGCTGCAGATGCGAAGTTGTAGTTTTGTTTATCATCATAATGTGACCTCATTCATCTAAAATGAGATTATTTTTTCTGCTTTCAGGACAGGGTGGATATTCTTATTTGAAGGAATGGCTTTGGTGGGCTGGATTGCTATCAAGTAAGTCACCTCTTTCCTCTCAACCTATATGTAAATGCTACATGAAGCAGATTGTTTTAAAAACATTTATTCCTTAATTTTTAACTCCCCTCACTTAAAAGAAATGTCTTTACAATCACCTTTATGACAGAAGCCATTCTGATATCCCATCCCTCAAGGACCATGTTTGCTCTTTGGAGCTCTTTGCAGAATAACAACCTTTTCTTTAACATCCAGCCAAAAGTAGTGGGATGGAATCTGTCCAACTTCTAGGAGTACTTAGGGGAAAAGTATTTAACTTTTTTCAGCCTTTATTAGGTCCAGAGGACGTTAGAAAAAACTGAAAGGAAACCCAAAATTCTGTCATCACTATCATACAAATATTTGTAATAGTTTGTTTGCTTTTTATTCCAGCCCCCCTTTCTCCTTCAACTTGATACAAATGTTCTTTCTTCTGCAGTGGGATTAGGAGAAGCTGCAAACTTTGCTGCCTATGCCTTTGCACCTGCAACTTTAGTTACACCCTTGGGTGCGCTGAGTGTTCTCATAAGGTTAGTACAAACTGGAAGCAAACTTTGACAAATGAGCCACTCACTGCATAAAGAAAAAAAAAGAATGTCTTTGCCTGAAAGCTGAGAATTTTAATAAGAAAACAAAAAAGTGATATATTGGATAAAAAAAGAAACCCAACACAACAGAAAAGCTTTTTGTTCCTTGGTGGAAACATCCTTTGCTCATTTGGAACTGAATTTTCTGGGTAGAGAAAATGAGAAGTCTTGTTCCAAAGACTAATACATGCTTTTCCAACAACCTTCCACATATATTATAAAGTATTTCTTATCAGGGTATACCAGGTATACTGCTAATGCACAGTGGCAGGAGGCTGTAATTCATCTCTTCCTAGAGAACTGATGCTTTCTTAAAAAGTCTTATCCTGTTATTCACTGTGACAAAACTTTAAAAGAGAATACTGTATTTTCCCCATGAAAGTGTTTTCAAAACCATTTCTTTTTTTATAGGAGCATAATTTCATCTTAAGGCACACTCAATAGGCATTTTGGGATTGTTTGGCCTTTTCCAAGTCCTTCTGAATAGAAGGCAGAGAAAATTCTAGCATTTTAATATCCCCAATTTAAATCTATAGTTGTTTTGAAATATGAATGTCCTTCCAACGCTCTTTTTTCTCTTCATACATAGGAAGTAGTAATTGCAAAGTACTGCAGCTCATACTTTAACATGGCTATCACAGAACCTGAAAAGACCTGGATTACAAAAGCATTCTGGGAAAAAATTCCTTAGAAAAATAGAATTATTGTATTTTAAATGTAAAACTCTTTTTTCTTTTTAAAAAGACTGGAGTATATTATATGAAACATTTTGTTTAGAACCAACCCAAGTCATGGGTTTTTTTTTTTTTGTGGTGGGTTTTCTGTGTTTGTTTTTCTTTTAATTTTTCAAAGGTGTTTGCAGTAATCTAACTGCTAAAAATGCAACCGTTCTTTCGTAGCAAAATCAGCATCACTCTGTCACCTACAAATGTGCTGGGATCAGCATGTAGGCAGATGCAGCCTGGATGGCTGCTGCTTCACAAAACTGCCTGAGTTTTAACACCCTCTCCTTTGATGTGAATAGCAATCTTTCAGATTTTCATGAAAGAGAGGGGTTGTGAGAACTTCGTGTGAGTGAGCTCGTTACCCTTGTGTGGAAAAAACAGCTGTAATTCATCAGGGGATTGAAAAACTCTTTCTGACCACATGTCCCCAATAACATCCTGATCTATCTGGATAATTGTATGCCCTCTGAGGTGGCCTCACTTGGGCTGTGTTATTAGCCTTAAGTTAAATTTTGAACCTTTTGGAGACCCTGAGGTCAATTCTCTTTGAAGGGGGAGATGTACCTTCTCTATAAATTGTGGCAAGCTAGGCAGAAAATGTGCCTGGATGGGAGAGCCTGGGGAGGGATGAATGGTTTCCAAAACTTGTGTGCATTGGTTCTAATGATAGTGAAGTGCTTTTAACCAATTTTGGAAGAAAATAACAGCTCATGTGGTCAGTCTACAGGTGTGTGTGAGAGTGCGTGTCCTTCACCCAGGCAATCTACAGGAAGAAGTTCCTTGAGCAATTTAGACCCTTTGCAACATAGTGGGAGCTGGAATCAGGGTTGCTATTCCCCCATTAAACCTCACGTGACCTCCTTGGTCCTGACCTCACCAGCCTCCTTGAGGGTTGGACTCATTGATCTCTTGAGGTCCCTTCCAACCCTTACAGTTCTGTGATTCTGTGACCAACCTGCCTTCAAAACTCTAAAATTTGATTTTTCAGGCTGGTTTCCCATGTATTTGATTTCAAAAGAGGTTTTGAATTATTGCCATGTTACACAGAAAGATTTTGAAGGATTTGCATGGCTGGTGGAGCTGAACCTTTTATTTATAATTTGCCAAACAGTGCTATATTGTCATCCTATTTTTTAAACGAGAAGCTGAACATTCATGGGAAGCTGGGCTGTGTACTGAGCATTTTGGGATCGACAGTCATGGTTATTCACGCTCCTGAGGAGGAGGAGGTCACCTCACTAGATGAGATGGAAAGAAAGCTGCAAGATCCAGGTTTGTATGCAATTGCAATGAACTGCTGCTACAGTTCATAGAGAAGAGTTCAGGACACTGAATGACGTTTAGCGTGTGCTTGGATGAAGTACTTTCTCTCATGAATATTATTCTTCTTCCCTTTCCTCTTACAGCGTTTCTTTCATTTGCTGTTCTTCTAACAGTTGTTGCCCTCACGCTGATTTTTATTGTGGCACCAAGGAAAGGTCAAACAAACATACTGATCTACATTTTGATCTGCTCACTCATTGGAGCCTTCTCTGTCTCATCTGTGAAAGGCCTGGGCATTGCCATTAAACAAATGCTGGAGCAGAAGCCAGTTTATCGACATCCATTGTTTTACATTTTGGTGGGCGTATTGGCGCTCTCAGTCAGCACTCAGATCAACTATCTCAACAAAGCGTTGGATGTCTTCAATACGTCTCTCGTGACACCTATTTACTACGTCTGTTTCACCACGACAGTTGTGACATGCTCCATCATCCTGTTCAAGGAGTGGAGTAGTATGGACCCGGGTGATATCATTGGAACCCTGAGTGGATTCTGTACGATCATCATAGGCATTTTTCTATTGCACACTTTCAAAAATACTAATATCACCTGGAGTCAGTTGATGTCTACTGTTGCCAAAGAACCATCATCACCACACCATGAATATGAAACCAGTCACACTTTACTGGAAAGCATGGAAAACCCAGCTTTGGTATATGAAGAGGACATTTTATTCAGTCAATGAAATGCTCATGCAGTGTTCATCAAAGTATCGTGAATTGCTGACTCAGCCCACCTGTGCCCACCAGGATGCTCTCCTTTCCTGGAATCCTCTGGAAAACTGTCTGAAAGGCCAATTAAATGCAGGCCACTCTTCTATGCCAGCTGTTGGTAGAAATGAATGGAAATGTTTGGTCATTAATGTGACAGACAGAAATCTGGTGGTGATCATATGTCAGACAAGGAACAACGTTGTTGGTTTTTCATCCGGCATCTCCTGTTGGAGAATCTTAGCAGAAAAGAATGGTCTTTGTGAGGTGTGTGTACAAAGTGCAACTTTCCCATCGTGATAAAAGAGAATCCTTGCTGAAGTGACGAGCACTCTTGTTATTATCTTAATAATGGCCTTAATATTTCAGGCTTTCTTTATATTTTTGTAAGTTATTGCAAGAAATTTGAAGGTAGTCTACCAAAAGGATATTCATTAGAGATATAATATGAAGAAAATACTGTCAAACCCTTTTAGCTTTTACTATAAAATTTTACAATTTTTTTTTTTCATATTTGATGACCTACCAATGAATCTCAAATAGAAGTCACCAAAAACATTACAAAATGTGCTTTTTGGTAACCATTCTCCTTTAAAATCCGTTTTTATACAGCAGAGTCTTAACTCTTCTTCCTTAGGATGCCTGAATGGATTATAAATCCCTGGGTGTGCATGTACATTTTATTTCAGAACTATAATCAAGTCACATTTCAAGAAAAAGCAAATTCATCGGAGGCCTGAACACAGTTGCTGTTGGCTTAAACAAAATACATAAAAGAATGAATTATTCGAATGCAGAAGAAAAAAAAATGTGCATTTAAGAATTTCCACTGGTTTATACTACTTTGAGGTTTAAGGCAGCACTTTATTTATTTCCATACTTCTTCCTAATATTTCCATCTATTCATCAAAACCCATTTAAGCTTTTCAAACCTTTTTCTCATTTTCTGGAAAGATGCCATTGTTTCTTAATAGCCAAACAGTCCTGTTATTTTATATTACGTTATAAAAGCAAAGTCCATTTACCAGTCTGTCTGCTATTTCTCAAAAGAGTAGGCTGTAAACAAGGGGTTGGAAACTTCAAACCATCTTTTGATTTAGTTAGGCCTTTTAATCTTTTCTAAAAATGAACGTTCACCTCTATTAGATGTTTTAGCTATTAATCTACATAAGCCATGAAGATTAATATCTGTGCTACACTACGCTCCTCAGTTGTGGTCACTGATCTTTTCTCACAAAAACGGCTCGCACAGTACATGATTTACTCATGACAATCCCCTTTCTTGCCACTTTGTGAGCAAGAAAGTAGCTTCACCAATCAGGTGTGTGGGTCATGATGCTTTTAGAGGCATGTCTTGGGTTTTTCAGTGTGATGACAGAGGTTCCTAGCATTTCAGCAGTTAAAACCTGATATTTATAGCTGAGATTATTAGACCAAGTGGAACCTTTTCATGAGGCAGGCTGATTATTCTCTAACAGACAAAGAGTGTAGTAAAAGTGGATATTTGGATGGGTAGCGAATTGTTCTATGAAACAAATCTCATAATTTAGCTGTGAGATCAAAAGTGTTGCTACCGATATTTCGTACATATTTATGTTGTGCAAAGTCTAATTACTTCCTTTTTGAAAGACGTTCATGAAACATCTCACTTGTTAATGACTTTTAATGATGCTTGTGAAGATATCAAAAGTGAGGCAGTAATGCTAGTGATACTATCTTAAAGCTATTTTTAAATTACAAGCACTTTTTTTTTTTTCACTTGGCTAGGTTTGTAGTTGACATACCTACAGTAAGAGGTAGAAATTGTATCAATCACTTGCACCTTATTAATAAGGGCATCTAGTGATAGGGCAAGGGGCAACAATTTTAAACTAGAGCAGGGGAGGTTTAGATTAGACATTAGGAAGTTCTTCACTGTGAGGGTGGTGAGTCACTGGAACAGGTTGTCTAGAGAGGTGGTGTAGCCCTGGAGGCTTTCAAGGTCAGGCTTCATGAAGCTCTGAGCAACCAGATCTAGTGAAGATATCCCTGCTTACTGCAGGGTCAGGGTTGGATTAGATGACCTTGAAAGGTCCCTTCCTTTGATCCCTTTGATTTCTAAACCCTCATTTTTACAAAGAAGAGCATATCTGGAAAATGTGATACTGAAAAGCGTGTCCAGTTCTTCTGCTCTCAGTACTTTATCAAATATTGAAGGTAATCTTGCCAATGTAAAGAAGAGATGTCACTAGGCAATGGGTGTTCAGGTTATCACCTGTGATTACATCACTTGAGAAGTAGTCAGTAGTTCAGGAGGTGGCAGCAATGTTACCCCAACAAAAGAAATGTTTTTCACAAAACATGTAATTGTCTAGAAAATATAATGACAATGTGCACAGCTTTGGAATATTTTTCAGCTTCCCACATGATGAGACTTGCAGCAATTCTTTGCCATTAAAATGCACATGTTAAAAAAGCTTCTGAGAAGAAAATATAAAACCAGCCTCATTACTTCTTAGGTAATGTAGGTAACACTATGGCTTTATCAGCCAGATTCAAGCTACAAAATCTTTATAGTTAAAAACTGATGATACAATAATAAAAAGACTAAGATGGGATTTTCTTTACAAGTTGCCTTTTAACAAAAACTTGCATTGCTTTTTACTGTGAATTGTCTGTACAGCTTAAAGAATAACAAAAGAAAATATTGATTGACCCTAAAAAGAGAAAAATTAATCCTTTTCCATGGCTTGCAACCCCTCTATTTGCTTATAGAGTCATCAGTGTGGTGTGACCTAATGGGCTATTTGTACACAAAAGCAATAGGTTCAATTCTTAAATGGATATGTGACAGCATTGTTAAAGATATGTAGTAATACATTTTTTGGTAGAGGTCTGGACTCTTTTTATACTATGCCTTTTTTATGCCAACACTTGGCGGTCAATTAACTTCTTGTACTAAGCAAGAATTCTGTATTTTCTACTTTTATACATAAATAACATCTGCTAGGAAAATAATATTTTCTTACAATATCAGAAATCCAAAGTTAATGTTTGTTTTGGGGGTTCTTTTTGTTTTTTTGTTGCGTACAGGAATTCTGTTTAGAGATAAGTTGATTATATTTTTGTATAAAAACTTTTGCTGTAAGACAGGTTATTTTTTTAAATGTTTCTATTTAGTAATTTGGAATAATTTTGATTTTTAGTGAAATTATGCTAATATTTGTCTTATAATAAATAGTTCAAGAATGGTGTACTACATAATCTGTTTATTAAACAACGGATAAAATGGAGTGTAACTCATATTTCTGGTAAGCATTTAAACACCATCTATCTGACAGATCCAAAGCAAATAATCTTGGTTTTAGCATCTGGTCCTCTGCACACAGAAGTGGATTTCGGATGAAGAAAGTCTCGCTGATGTCCTTGAAGTTCACATGCATCTGACCTGATCATGACCTTTTTTTAGGAGCTTTGACTTTTATTAATTTTTCTGAGAGGAAAGAAAATTTTATTCTCTCCTAGAAAAGCCACATGTGAAAATTATATTCACCTTGAGCTAAAAATTCTGTAATGTTATGATGGAACTGGAAAGAAGAGTAGGGAGAGATCAAGAGCTTTTAGCTTCTCCTACAGAATTACCCAATTTATCCAACTGTATTATTTTCACTGTGGTGTTCTGTAGAAAGCTTCAGCAAAGAACATTTAATGCTGATGACTAGTAGTCAAAAGACACAGATTTTTGAGGTACGAAATTATCAAGCAAGTGAAAATTCCTTCCCTTGTAAAACTAAGGAGGAAAATCCAAAGTGGATGTATTAGGGATCTCTTTCTCATAGCCAGGCTCAACAGGGACTATTTCCTGCAGTGGTCAGGTTTTCCAGGCAGTGAAATGAAGAGCATTGTCTAATGTAATTTGAAGTATTTTGGAAAGAGGGAGGAATGGTTAAGAACTAGAACAAAGAAAACTTCAGAGGCAATACATTGCTAACCAGATTGTGGCTTTTAAATGCTGATGCAAAAAAAAATCTTGGAAACTACTCATTACTACTATACCTCAGGGCAAATTAGTGGGCAATTAAACTCATTACATGGCTGAGTTGGTTAAATGTGGTTAGGTCAAGAAGACTTGGCTAGGTTAAATAATCTGCAGCGAATTTGGAAGGAAGCACATAGGTTATTAGTTCCTATAGAAACCTGTTCTACCATCTTCTTTTACCTGCCCTGCTTTAAGCCACCCTTAAAACAGCCATGCTATAAAAAGATGTAATCCCAAAGAGTACTGATTCAAAACTTCAGTCTCTTTACTCATCACAGTCGCATCCTGGAGCTGTATGGGGAATTACATACTCCCAGTGAACACCATTCTCTTAGTATTTAAATTCCAGCAAAATAAAACTGGCAAGTGTATTAGAAAATAACCTTTTAACAGCACGTGTTTCCCACAGCTGATTCCTTCCTGGCAGTTTTTAAGTGGTGCTGAGGTTCAGAGCAGGCTGGAGATGCTGACTGGGAGGAGTGATGCTTGCTGATGTGTTAGTGGGTCTGCAAGGCCTCCCTGTTTGTGGAACTTTGGGGAAGCAGGGGGCAGGAGTGTAAAAAACGTTAGTCTTGAAATCCAAGCGGCACTGAAGATAAAAGTCACCAGTCTCACGCACACAAGTAACTGACCTCTACTGCTTCTCAGGAATATTTTTGATGAGGGAAGTAATTTCCTTCTCCGAAAATGCATTTCATTTTGCCAACAGTGCAGCTTTTTTATAGAAAAGAGTTATGTCCTAAGCAGCTAGCTCATAGAGGCCAGGAATTCTGCCCTTCTTTTTCCCAGTACTGACTTGCTGAAAATTTCCTGATGTTTGATTGGGAACCAGCAACCGAATTTTTACAAATGCTGAGAGCTCATACAGCCTCTGACTAGACAGTTGCTGTGTGAGGGTGGTATAGTATCTCCTCCTAACCTTTACTGCTCTTCCAGGTCTCTCTTATTACAGAAAGGTTAAAAAAATCCCAAACAACTAACAGACATCCATTTGCCCACATAAGCCTCTTTACATTCAGCAGCACAGCTGGCATTCACTGTTTGTTCACCCATATAAGTACTTTCATTTTTGCCTGTCCGAGCGATGCTCGGGGAGACCATGAGGAGCAAGGTGGCCTACTCAGTTGTTATTTATGGGTGTAGCTGTAACAATAAGTAAATGCACTGTACATACCTGCCCTTTGTCCTGTAGACCTTTCTTGTTGCTGATTAAGCACTGTTTTCACTGACTCTGTTCCATGTTACAGTGCTTTTTCATTTATTTACTGTCAGGCTTGATGATAGCAGCTGTTAGATTTATCTGCATCAGAGTGTTGTTAATAGCAGCCTACTCATAATTTTCCCAAAGCAGCCTACAGAAAGATTATACTGAGAATTTGAAGTCTTGGTAGGCAAGCAACATTGGCTCTGTGTATTAGATCAACACGTTACAAGGATGGATGCATATTTACCATGGGATAACATTGAAATGAGTATGCTTTGAGTACATAAACCTACCAGAGCATTTTATTGCACAGCACTGTAGTGTATTACATATTAACTTACAGTAATAAATGTGGCAAAACCAGTTTTACAAGAGCTATTAAAAAAGATCCTCATACATTATTCAAAGTCCCCATGTACTTTTAAATTGCAGAGTTTGAATTTCATATTTGTGGCTCATCATCTGCTCAAAAGCCTGGTACTTCTGGGGCCTGGGTGCAAAGTTGTAGTGAGCTCAATGCGTGGTACTGCTGTTGTATAGATCTGTATTTAGTCATAGGCCTGATAAGGAACTGAACGCATATAAATGAGTCTGTTATAAAAGTAAGCTGTGGCATCAGTTGTTGGCAATTATTCTGGCAGATTATGCAAAATGATAGGGATACCATGCTTGAAACAGAAATACCTCAAAAGTATCTTTGAAAGTGTGGTGGTTCAACCCCAAGCAGTGACTGAGCACCACGTGCTGCTCGCACACTCCCAGAGGAAAAAGAGACAGAGACCCCATGGGTTGGGATAAGGACAGTTTACTGACAAAACCTCCGTGAAAGCAGAACAATAGCAGCCAAATACACTCACACCCAGTGATAACACAGAATACCTTACCAAAGATAGAGTGCTGCACGATGCAAAGACAGCTCCTACACCCCAGCCACACTCAGGCTGTCCTGGAGATGCCAAGCCTCTACCTTTCCCCAACTAGCCCTTTTTATGAGGAGTGATGTCAGGTGGTGTGGAAACAGCCTGAGCTAACTCAGCTCACCTGTGCTGGGTGCTAGGGGTGGTTGACTCTGGCGTGGCCAGAACCAGGACAGAAAGTACTCCCAAGCATTCACACAATCTGATTAAAATCTTTCTTTCCCAAGGGATAACTATCAAAATACTGTTGCAGTAAATTTACGTGACTAATGCCAGGAATGAACGTGACCCAAAGATACCATCATCTTTTGGAAATTCAAAACTTTATATGATTAATATGCTTAATTTTATTGTCACAGCTATTTTTTACATTTGAAAAGGAAGAATTAAGTTATGCAGAACTCAACCATTCTTCAGCTAGTGCGTTTTAAGTATTTTGTCTACAAAGTGCTATAAAATGAAATATTATGATGTATTTACTTAAAAATAATTCATAATGCAATCATATATTTTTAAGAAACTATTTATTTGTAATGGTCTCATTCTATTCTATGTTGAACACTTATTAACTTCCTCTGCTTTTCCTATGATATATTTCTATCAACAAGAATTAAGATTTAAAATTAAAAGTGAATAATGACATAGTTAGTAGGGTTACAGACATTGTCCATGACACATATTGCAAGATCCATCTGAGCTAGACTAATTCAAAGCACTTTCTGTTTTACTGTCAGGTTTGAGCCTTAATTTGTCTTTTAACCATTCTGGGCACCTGCAAGGGGGGGACTAACGACTAAGGGCATTTGAGTAGGCAGCAGCAGGCAAGGAATGGGAGGCAATAGTGGCAAATTAAGGAAGAGGTTTGTATAAGACAATTCTTGATCTCCTTCTCTTACACAGAATTGGTAGCGAAGGTGCCTTGGCACATGATTCATGTTTTACATGCTTTGGGGGTGCTCAGTCTTTCCGGCTGCTCAGATGTGACTTAGGACCTGCAAAGTGATGACTGCTCCTTTTGCTCACCTTTATCCACAGGCATGGGCATGAGCACTGCTCTGGTGGTTGGTAGTTGGCTTGCTGCCCCTTCTGAAGCACTGCTCTGTTCCTTCAGGGCTGGTTGCTTTGCAACAGAAGGACTTGCCTTTAAACATGATGTAGCTAGAGCTTTATCAGAGGTTCTTCCACCATTTTTGCTGCTGTCAATCAGTATTCCCCCACGTATGAGTCATATTAAGTACTAAATAATTTAATAGTATTGTTAGATGAATTAGTGTAGCTCTGACAAAAAGAATAAATAAAAAGGGCTATGAGTAAGCTTGGTTACTTCTTTCCAGGCAGATTTTTCTTCCTAATCATGAAAACAGAGCTTTGAGAGTCCTGAACCAGGATCCTGAGGTATCTTTCTCGAATGAGTAAATATTAGGCCAAGCCTCAACAGCTGCTTCGGTATGTAAGAAGCTGCTACTGCAGTTGGAGACTGCTATAGAAGGCTGAAGTTTTCTGTATCAGCTATGTTACTGACATGCTTAATGCTAAACTTTCAGTAAATACATTCATGTAAAGTCTCCGACTATCCCATCTCTGTTATATCTGTGAGGGTTTCTATCAACTCTGCAAAAGTAGGACGTCCTTCAGGTTTCTGAAAAGAAAAGCAGAGGATGAATTTATCTTAGCAGATTGATCAATTATAGTGCCAGAATTCAAACAATGGTTACAAGTCCATATGAGCTACCACTTAAATTGAAATTTAATTTTATTAATCCAGAAGAAAAAATCAAGTTTATCATGTGAAGGAAAAAGTAATCTTCATTATATCAGCAGTGTGAGCACAGCCACTTTTCCAAGCATTCCTAAAATGCCTTTATTTCAATACTGGGACAGAACTGTAGGATTTCTGCCCTGCAGTGGGTCAAGGGAAAGCACTACCTCTCAAGAAACCATGAAACCTGGGAATGTTTCCTGGGTTTTTGAAAAAGGATCTTCACTGTTGTATCTATTATATGATGTATTGCAGCTCAGCATGGAGCAAACTCCTGGGTGATGGCAGACAGGAGATGTTCTATCTAAAATCAAAGATTTATTTCCTGTAGACACTAGAGAAAGGGGGACCTGAAGGGATTAGTCGGGTGAAGTTGATGAAATCAATGTTTTGACACCCATTTAGAAAGAAATAGGTACTGGAGAAATGAAGAAGGAACATCATGTGCTATATGAGAGTAGAGAGGGTGGAAGAGGTGCAGCCTAGGAGCTGTAGTGATGTGCACCTGAAAAATGGAGTTTGAAATCCACATCTACTCGGAATAACCAGTTTGTAGATGAATGTGTTAAGGTTATCATATACAGCAAAGCTAGAGAAAGCTATGCACCATATGGAGGTGTGGAAAATGGTATTACATTTGACACAGTAGAGCAGCGAGGCAATACGGACATGCTCAAAATCAAGCATGGCCTAGACCTATTCTACTGATAATGTGCTTTAGATTTATTAGATCTAACAGCAAAAAGAAACAGAGGTTTGTAAACCATAGTGAGAGATACTGAGCATGCCACAGGTGTGAAATAAAGATTTAGTGCCTCTTTTTTTTTCTTTCAAGATTGCTTTTGGATCCACATTGCAAATTAATACTAAGTAATATCACAGGAAGAAAGGGGCAACAAACCTCGTGCCAGCAGCTGTACATGACTTTGTACACGGTATGTGATGCCAAATGTGGTCGATAAAGTCGGTTACCCTCAGAAATCTCACGGACAACTGCAGAATTTGGCTTACTTTCAAAAGGCATTTTGCCTTCTGTGAAAACTTCCCACATCAGCACACCTAGAAGTGAACCAACATATTTAGGACAAAATAAAAACCCCAAACCCACAAGCTATTGAACAACATAAAAAGCATAGAAAACCCTCGGGTTTTTTGTGTATTGCATGAAAACGTGGGCAACATGAGTGGAATGATGATAGACTACAAAAAAGCATTTTCAAATTATATAATTCTGCTCTCTTGTAAGATATCTAAGATAGTGGTCTGTGAAACTGAGCAGAACATTTATTGGGCTAATGGAGATGTACAAAGAATGCACATTTCAGTCAAAATTTAGTATTTAAGCATTTAAAATCATACTCATCCAATATAGGCAAGGTTTGAAGAATGGGAAGGACTCAAGAGAGGTAGCATCAGTAAAAAGTTAAACTTTCTTAAGACACATCAGTAGTTTTAGGGAAACTCAGTATGTTGCACATTAACTTAATGAACCCACCAAATGACCAGACATCTGATTTGCTGCTGTACTTTTTGAAATGAAAGACTTCAGGAGATGACCATTTGACTGGAAACTTGGCACCTGAAGAGCTGATATATTCGTCATCAATGACGTACCTAAAGAAAAACAAGAAACAGTGTATATTTTAATGATAGTTAAATGCCAAGCCGTTCTGGCAACAGTTCCACAGATGGTTTATAATTCCATAAAATAAAGTGTGATTTAGAAACAAAGAAGCACCGAAGAGGAGCTACCCTTGGGTAGCAGTTGGTCATTCAATCAGCTCAGCTATAAAATATAGCACATCCTCTGTGAGGGCAGAGCGACATTTCTCTGGGTTGAGCTTGTCAGGGTGCACTTTGGTCTCTTTCTCCATTTGGCTGGTCCTCTCATTAAGCAGAAAAACCACTTCCCTGCTAGAGCAGCACACATCACACTTCCTGCCTGCCCTGCAGGTCCTCCTTGCCGCCCGCCTGACCTACGCAGCCACTGACACCTCTAAAGGTCACCACCAGCACCTGGGTCTGTCTCTAGGGACTTTCTGTCCTCCCCACTGCTCCAAAAACTCAGGGAACTTGTTTCTTCAAGCTTCTGGCAGCCGTGCGCGCGCTGGAAATTTCTATGGCCTGAAGTTTTACAGGCACTTTGTTTACCTGCCTAATATGCACCAAGAGCAAGAGGAGGACACTCTTCTTCATGGTAGAAGAGTTGAACAACAATATAATTTCCACTAGAATTTAAAAAATGACTGCAATGGGATTCCCCAAATCAAGCAATGAGGTTAACTTGAGGTCATGGTGCAGCTGACTGAGAGTAGGTACTCACTAAACCTGCGTAAAAGGGCCTCGTACCTCGCCATGCCAAAGTCGGATACTTTAACGATGTGCTCAGCATCGACTAAACAGTTTCTTGCAGCCTGAGGAAAATGAGATAAATATATCTTAAATCTTTGCAAAAGCATTCTAGGAAATATACATATATTTAGGAAATACAGCTGATCATTTTTGTTTTATCTGATACTGTCTATATTCTAAAAGGACATGAGTGTCTTGCTCAAAAATTCAAGTGAATTTCTGGCTCTAAGTCAGTGAGCATATTTGACTACTCTGTAGTTACTCATCTGTAGCATATATAATCTTAAATGTTTATATTATGAGTTCCAATATTTGTACCTATTCCTGAAAGGTGAAAAGAATTTTAGATTGCACAGTCTGGTGATCTGGGCAGATATTTTCCTGAACACCAGCATTAGCACACTCAAAGCAAATTTTTACATCTGTTTTGTTACTTTTTCATTACAGAAATCAGGAACTCCTTGGAAATATTCAATATTTTATATCTCTGCAGGCAACTAGGGAGGAGAACAAGAAGATTTCATCTCTGCACCCTGATGGGAACATTGAACAAAAAGCAGAGAGTAAGGAAACAAGCTCCTCTCCTGTGGTTCTCTGTGTATGAGGGGTAAGGCAGAGAAGACACACAGATATCACAGCGTCGAGGTAAGGCAGTAGGGAGCAGGAAAAATGTAGATAGACAAAGATTTTTATTTTTTAATTATTTTTTTTTAAAGAAAGCTGGCAGGAAAACATTATTGACTTCTTAGATCTCACGGGGCTGAAGTCTTAGTGTCGCAAAAATGTAGCAACATGTCCTATACTGCCACTATTTACCAAGAACTTCAGAAAACCTATTGTACTTACTAAATCACGATGAATAAAGCTATTCCTTTCCAGATACTCCATCCCTTCGCACACGTCCTGGCACATGCTCAGCAGCACATCTCTGCTGAGTTTCCCTCGCCTTTGCCGAAGGTAATTGAGCAGGCAGCCGTTTTCCATGAATTCAGTCACGACGTAGAGAGGCTTGTGTTGTGTGCACACTCCATACAGCTGGACCAGCTTCGGGTGGGACAGTTTCCTATTTAAAATTGCATCTTAGACAGGCTAGCATTTACCCTTGGCAGGTAATTAACCTTTGATTCTCATGACAGTTTTGGAAAATACTTCCAGTACTTGATAAACTGTATTCAACTGGTGTCAGAGTTGTCCCACTCTAACACATTTCTGCCTACAATTTCCTTCAAAACCTGTACTCTTTGAATAATCATTCATCAATTATATAAACGCAGTGAATGCAAAGCATGGTCTGGATGATGTAAAATGGAAAGGCTTAGTTATGCTGGCTTTCAGGCAGGAGACATGACCCTGCAAGGGTTCTTCTTTTCTAGGCTTCTTTTTGTGCCAAGAGCCACTCTGGATACTTCCCTAAGCTACAAAATTAGCAGAAATAATAATACAGTTTCTGAAAAAATTTCAGTTAGGTATGAGCACTGCCAGTGGTCCTGGAGGCACTGAGGTATGGAGGAAAGACTAGTTGTAGAAGCACATTTATTTATCATCACATTTACTCCCTGTTGAGGTCCAAGGCACAAAGCAGTGCACACTCTAAAGAGAGACTGCAATGGGCACAGCAAGCATCTCTGTCAGTCTCATTCAGACCTGTATATCAGCTTTCTGTCCTGTACATCCACCATTCCCATCAAACTGGTTTGTCTGTTTGTTTTAAATGGAATTATGTTGTATTTATTTCTTACTGGACATATCAGTTTCGATTGTCAGGTACAATAGTTTTTGTACTTACATCATCACTTTGGCCTCCTCAATGAAATCATCTTCAGACATTGCACCTTCATTGATGGTTTTGATGGCAACCTTGATGCTCCCTTTCCATTTACCCAGCTGAACGACTCCAAACTGCCCACGCCCGAGTTCTTTCATGAATGTCAGTTCAGATGGGTTTAATTCCCACTGCTCTATAAAAACAACCCAATACAACAGTCAGGTCAGCTCTCCTGAGTCATGCTCAGGGAGACACACCTAATATTTGAGGGTAATGCATGCAGTAAAACATCACCATTGTTCATCAGCTATAGCATGAGTTTTAAATATCTAAAAACTTCCACATGCTCCTATATGTTTGTATGTAAATGTTGTTGTACAGCTTGTAGAATGTGATAAATCTTTAAATTACTTACCTTAGGGAAGTCTGAGGCTAGCAGATAACACCAGTATTTAGCTTTGAATACATGTAAGAACTTTTTTGGCATTATCATATGCCATGTTGAACTTTGAGCCAGTTCTGGATGGATAGCAGTGCTGCAGAAATAGGTAGTGGTTGCCTCTATTATAATAACCACAATAGTTCTGCCCTTCAGAAATTATGAACCTCGAGATTAATGGAAATATTAGCAGGAAACATACGTGACTTTGGAGGTTCCTGTCTTCAGACAGATGCTATAAGCTTCCTGATCTATACACACAGAACTGGCATTTATTGCTTGTTTTCTAATACTGTATATGATTTTATTTTTAAAACTTGCAGAACTGACAAGGAAAAATCTTCCCCATAAATGATATTCAATTTCCTAAGCATTTCAATAAATCAAACTGAAAAGTTATTTAATGTATATCTGAGTCTTAAGCCTGCTTAGAAAAGTCCAGGTAGCTCTGATGTGCACTGGTGGTTGTAACAGAAACACAACAGTCGCTGATCAGAAGGACTCGAGTCAGGTGTCTCATTTGGTTCTGACACCTTATGGAGAAATCACTGTCTGTTTCTGGTGAATATGCTGCTGTTTGTGTGTTTCTTATCACTGGGAAATTGCACAGATACAACTTAATCATTAGCTGGGTGAACACAATCTAAATTCTTGCCTAGGCAGATACCTAACTCTCCACCAAAAAGAGATTAAAAATTTACCATAACTGAATCCTGCTGTTGCTGGTGAAGAACATCCGGCTGATCCAACTGGATGTCGGAGCCGAGTGATAAGACCTGTAGGAGATAAAGCAACCGTATTCTGTTGACCAAATGCTTCATTTTAAAGCACGTTACATCGTATTTCTTCTCAAGCAAAAATATTTGAAATCTGACGTATGTTTCTTATATCTTTAAGTTAAGCTTGTTCAGATAAAACCCCACAGTGAGAAGAAATTGAGGCCTATTCAATAGGGCTCTGACTACAGAAATATCTATACTTTCATACAAATAAAAGTGATACTCTTGCTTGTTTGTACAATGTTAGTGATTTAAATGAGTCTATCAATATTTTTGTGTCTGTCATTCATTTTCTTTGACTTCATGAGTTAACAGTACCAGCGAGTGCATCCCTCACTGAGGACTCCCTGCGTTCATTCATTATTCCCAAAGTTACTTTCAGGTCCTTTCCTGCTTTGTGCAGTTCCAACAATCCTCTTCCCTCCAGCAAAAGTTTCTGCCTATTCCCATATCTTCCTTCCTCACTAATATGAGTAAGCTTCCTTTTTTCCCATCTCAACTCATTCAGGGCAAAACCATGTTATATCCTATTAAAATGATGGGCAGAACCAAGGCGATGGGCATTTTTTTTAATGCTAAAAATTACAGAAGGCTGCTGTTGCTGTAAAAACCAATGGTTAGAGGTGGCTAACTTTGGTAGGCTGCAAGCCAGTCTTAGAGGGACCTTGTGCACCCTAATTCTACCTTTGATTGCTCGTGTGGTGGGTTTTTTTCCCACTATCAGTAGAATGCTGCCTGCCGATGCACAGCACAGCTCCTGCTTTTCTTAAACTGCACGCAGGCAAGTCCTTGTTGTAGAGAAGGAAAGAATATTGAACAAATGTCATACAGGTCCCATTCAGTCAAATATGAACCAAGAGAATACAGAGCAGGTAAATACATAATCTAGCTTTGTAAGGTTCAAGTAATATATGTAGATGTTTTGGTTGTTTCAATTTCCCCGTGGCATAGACACACTGCAGCTATGACTTTGGCAGAAAGGATCATGGCATATTTGACTTCATTAGCAACAGAAAAACATGTGTCTCTTTTTATAAGGAAAATGGTAGAAGAAAAGTGATTCCCTCAAAGTCCCAAGGAGTTTCAAATCATCAGTTATAAAACCGTATCAGCTGGCAAGCATTACCTGCAGCGTTGTGTTGATGATACTCGATGAGGTCAGGAACAGATGAAAAGAGATATTTTTCTGCTACATAATATTGTCCTAAGTGGTTTTTCTTAATTTGATAATGTCGAATATCTCCACTATTATATCTGCAATAAATGAAGGATTTGAATTTCCAGTAAAAATAATTTACACTTTGAAAGAAAGCACAGAAAAGCCTGAAAACTTGGGGTACAGTTCTCAACCTAGAATGGCCATGTATAGCCAAACAAACAAACAAAAAAAAAAAAAAAACAAAAAATCCTCTTTGAGTGGATCTCTCCACAAACTTTGGGAGATACTGCACAATGGTTTTTATTGCCCAAGTAACATTGCATCCATAAGAAACAGGCATGGAACTTAGCAGATGTTCCTCCTAGTTCAGCACTTCCTTGAATCTAAGCTTTGAAAATTAAAATGGTCTTCATTACTGCATTTTCTATTCTGCTTCTCGAAAGCACCCTCATCAGCTTTTATTTGATACATTTACTTTATTTCTCCACATTATGTTTTTCTTGCTTTTTACTACTCCTTTCTGGGTCACTCAAAATGAAAACGCTAGGTTTGTATTTCAGGCTGGAGGTGGTTGCTGAAGGTCAGTACCCTATTGCAAATGTGAGCCTGTGGCTGAAAAAGGGGTGGCAGGGAGGGCTTGCCCCACCTTTCTGAGGAGGGGAGGAAGAGAGTGGTGGTAACATCAGTTAAATAAATGCCAGTTTTGTGTATATAGTGACCCCCTTGTATACAGTGACCCCTTTTCCTTGCTCCTCTCTCCTCTGCCTTCTTGTAAGAGGAAGAGAAGGAAAACAGACGTCACTGATGCAGGAGGATGTGGGAGGGTAAAGTGCAGCTCAAGAGTCAACACTGCAGGTGACTGCTGCTGATGTGGGGGGAAAAGCGAGGCCTGGGGCGGTCCTCTGACAAAAGAGGTAAGACTGCACAGTGAGGAGGTGAGCCAATTTTAGGAGAAAAGCAGGAGAAGTTTGTGGATGACAGAGTCCGGGATGCATTTACAGTGCATAGAGCCTGTGAAGGGATGCAGTTTGGTGCAGCAGCTGAAGGCTGTAGAACGAGGGGCGAGATGAGAAGGCAAGGTCTTACTGCCTGCATGACATGAGTAGGATGAGTGCCTTTTACAGCAGACTGTTTGAGGATTCCAACGAATGCAGTTAATCTTGTCTTGGTAGGACATTTGCACCCCGAGTCCTGGATCCGCTGCCCACTACCAGCATTTCTGCACATGGGGTAATTAACTCTGCATGAGCAGCACCCCAGTAGTTCCCTGTTCCTGTGTGCTGCATGTCCAACCTGCCCACTTATCCCGAGGAGTTTTTCATCACATTTTGACACAAATCCTAACCATTCAGAGCAACTCACCCTTTAGCCCGTGAATACATCGACAGTGTAAGAAGTCCCTGTTGGCTTGAATCTCTGACAACAAATGCACCTTCTTTGGACTGAAAAGAAATACAAGTAAAGTTACTTTCCACTTTTGAGCTTGAATAATCCTCCCTTGACATAGGGCTTGTAGGTGATTACTAAATTCTGTGGAATACCTATTATTACTTAGGAGGAGGATAAAGCAGTGGAGAATGGGAACTGATAGACAAGTAGGTATCACAGCAAAATTAACCACAGGGAAATACTAAGTGACAGGCAATTGCTCAGAGTAAAATAATTTAGGGGAATTATACCCTTCAGTGTGAAGTAGTGAAAATACTTCGAATACTTCAATTTATTTAAAAAAATCAAATTGTACAAATCACTAGACTGAAATACTGTAAAACAGTTCTACCTGAGATGTTCTTCTCTGGTCTGTCTTGCCCAAGCCCTGTGTTAGTCCTTGAACAAAGACCTAATGAGTTTAACTGAGTTAGGCACTTCGACAACTGGCAGGGGCTAGAACACAATCTGGATTGTTTGCTCTATATGTAAGGAAGATATGGGGGGTTTTGTTAGCCTCCACTAACCTCGTTTAACTGGATACATGGATGGCCCTCTTCAATGTTTCACACAGAAGATAAGCACAGTAAACCACATGTAATTCAATTTATCTAGTGTGGAAAATCTGCAGACAATTTGCTGGGGCTACAACTTAAAACTCTGTGAAGTCTGGATAGTCTGCACTGTACGCTTACCCCAGAAATCCTTTTTATTTTAAAGTATTATCTCTCTCACTGCACAACAAACAGAATTGGATTTGACTGTGATAATGCTTTTGATGCCTCTACTGGTAGATCTTTCTAGATATCGTTAGCTCTTTGTATAAGCTGAGTTACCTTCTGGCGCAAGAGAAGTTCTGCTTGGCTTCTGTTTATGTTTTTGCAGTACCACCTGCAACAAGGAGATAACCTATTCTTTATTTTCAGCCATTAAAAATTAATGTTTTCTCTGTTTCATGACAGTAACCCATCTGAACAACAGTTACACTATTCCTAGTCCAAAACCCCAAGTAAAACTATTGCTGTATATAAGCATCTCTTAATTTGAATGACTTTTTTAGACCACTGTAAATATGACAACTCTTTTCTTCATTCACTGTGACTAAATACAAGCTCAAACAAAAGAAAAGTCAGGAAACAGTTATGCCAAAATATGATTAAATTTACAGCCCTGCTTGCTGCATCAGGCTTCTCTGCTCTAGAATTTTGCAGAATTTTAGTTTTCTCTCCAGTAAATTAGGTTGAAGTCATTTAAATTAGTTTCTAGTCAATCAATTACATGTTCACAACAGGAAGAGATCAGAATATAGAGACATTATGTGGTGAGCCTATAGAAAGAGGAAACACCTGGATTCTCACATTTTGATTTATGCAAATGAATGTTGAAATATTCAGTATTTGTAACTTCATATTACTCTCTGTGAGCAAGTAGTTCTGAATCAAAAGGGTCACTTCATTCCAAGAGTTACACTTTGTAACAAAAAAGCTTTCAATAAACGTGTGTCCATGTCTAATAGAGACTAATGGATCAAGCACTAAAACATATCACTCCTATCCCTTTTTAGAAAGGAAAGTGCAATTATAATTTTCAAGGGTACTTACTCATATGTTTCTAAATTACTTTTCTTGTTCTCAGTAACATAGTTGCTGGGAATTAGACCTTCATTCCTGAAATGACATATGGAGGATGGCTTAGATTTGATACTAGGAAAAATTTCTTCACCCAAAGGGTTGACAAGCACTGGAACAGGCTGTTAAGGGAAGTGGTTGAGTCACCATGCCAGTGCTACTGAAAAGACCTGTAGATGTGGCACTTAGGGACATGGTTTCATGGTGAACTTGGAAGTGCTCGGTTAATGGTTGGACTGGATGGTCTTAAGGATCTTTTCCAACCTGAATGATTCTATGATTCTGTTATGCTATGGTGTCAAATATTAATCGAACTAAGATATGCATCTTCCTTTTGATCACTGGTAAAGGTTGCTGTTGGGTACGTCATTAGATACTGAATCCCAGTGTGGGAATTGAAGTCTGAGCCCTTCCGTTCCAGAGTCTCACTACAGGTGAGTTAAGAAAAAGCATTTAAAGGAGAAATCTGAATGAAAGGGAGACAGTTATTATATAACATATGACCATCCCCAGCATCGCAGTACAGGATACGCTGGAGAAAATGCAAAGGAGAATGATGAATGACATGAAACAAACATAAATGTGAAGGGATTCTAACTGAGGTTTTCTACATCTCTAAAACATACAGGAATTTTAGATCAGGGATTTTGTTTCAGGCACATGTCTTAATAATCTCTCTGGTCTTTATGAAGTGTTTATACTTATACACAGCATTGTAAAGCACTTGAAGTATGGAAAGCTGGATTTGCACATGGCTCATAGCCCAGTGATTCACATGGTCCCCAAACATCCTTATGTTGCTCAGGATATTGCCGAGTCTAGGACTTAGCTCTGAATTCCCAACAGATCCTAGATTCCACATCCCAGCCACCCCCACTCTCCCCTTCATTTCTGTGGTGCCAAACACTGCTGAAAGTCTTCTCAGTCAATCCATGTGCCTTGCACATAGCTGAACACTTTCAAACCTGTCCCTAAATTGTTGTGTGTGTGTAATTCTGCCTGCTTGGTTTCACAAGGGTTGTTTTAGGGCTTATTCTTTCTGTGTACGGAGGCTGAAATAGATGCCCACTCTCTTACCCATGTTGGTCTCTTGCCTTCCACCAGTGGGGATCATACTGTTCGAGGATAATGTATTCCTCTGACTTCTTGAGTGGTAAATCCGAGGGTCCTCTAGCAAAAAAGTCATAGAGTGCAATAACTCTGGGTTTTTCTGTGTAATCTTCCAAGGCCTCAGCAGGTAGAGGGGGTAATGGCTTGTTCTTAAACTGCAGTTGCCTCTTACGCTAGTGAAAAAAAATAAATCTTTCATAGTCAGTCTTTTCTCCCTACTATTGCTTCCTTAATTCCCCTGCTATTACCCATCTCAGTCACTCAAAGGAACTTAACCATGGTCATTACTTCCCCTTGTGAAGCTCTATCACCTCATCACTTGTAAACCAGCAAGACTTACATTTGAGTAGTTTGATGTAGAAGCTCAAATGACATTGGACAGTACAGTGAATAATAATAAACAAGCCATCTACCTAATCAGGGTGACTTCTACATGGTATGAAATTTGGGACAACTCCTCAGCATGCAAATCATTGGAGTTACAATGTCTAGACATCCAGTCATTTTTCTGGAGAATTAACAGGGAAGGTGCTGCAGACTTTCTTAGTGAACCAGCAAGAACATCATCATTTTATTTCACATCAAGTTCAGTTCTAGCTGTGCACTTGGTTATGCTTTGAAAGCTCAGATTATTCAACTTGGATGTAGTACAACTGAGGTGGACGTTTCACATGTCAGCTGAGCAAGGCAAACCTGCATCAGCACAACACAGCAGTTCTACTCTTCCCATCTCCATCCACCAAAACCCAGAAGTTGGAGAAGGAACTAACTTGTCCACGACAGAGAGCTTGGAAAACCTCACTGTGATGCTGTGGTTACATCAGTGCGAATCTTTGGATACCTTTACTCTATAATCTTTATGCAGTTACACGCCTTGCATGCCCAAGAGTTAGTTACTCCTCTGCTTGTTCTGGTACTGAGCCACCATATGATACATCAGCCCAGTTCTCTCTTTTCACCTGCCAAAATGCTACTTACCCTGCGCTTCCAAGTAGATGCATAGGAAACATCTGGTTCAGAGGCTGAGTAGTGTGTCACCAGACCAGTATCAGATTCCAGGTTCATTTTAGTTCTCGTTGCTCTGGTTCTGAAAAGTGAAGTACTTGTGTGAGTACATATCTACACATATTCACATTAAAATATTCATTCATGGATATATATGCTTTCCTTCACATGAGGGGGATATGCAGGGTAGGGCTTCTTCAAAATTCTGTATGATTAGCAGTTCTGCTGGAAGCAGAGGGATTCTAAAATGTCCTTTATCTGTAAATATTTTGATCACTCTAATTGCTGAAAAGCTAAAGCATTTCACATACCGTTTTTGCACTGTGCAGCAGCAGCAGCAGCAGAACACAGACTGGATGGTGTGATCTGTAAAAAAGAACATTTCCCATATTTGCAGTGTTTCTGTTTACAGAATTTACGGGATTAAGGACTCCTGTATGTACATAACCCCATTATTAGCTCTGTCTTGCTGCGAGGCACCTAGCAAATCATTTAGGTTGAATTTGCACCCACTAGAGATAGCAGACATTTCCTGCTGCCCCATCTATCTGCTCCCACTGTCCCCCTTACAATGTCATAGCACGAGGCCATGTGATGAGTTAGATCAGATCACTAAATCAGACAGAAAAAACAAGACCTTGTCAACTAGATCAGTACCAATCTGACTGCACACCACATGCAATCTCTAACCAGTGCAGCGAAGGGGATGAGAACAACATTGGGGACAGGAAGTGGGGAACTGACCCCTTCAGCAGTGACATAAGTTTTAGATCATTCAAGCCAAATACAAAACCACACTTGCATGACAAGCTTTTTTCTTATCATGACGTATTAAAGGAGATGTATCACATTCAATTATTTCAGTTAACACTGATTTTCCTCTTTCTGTTGCAGTCATTATTATAATATATGCACTAGCCCAAGTTTAAAGTTGTGTTTTACACTTATGTGCCAAGCGGTTGTTAATCCTGAGAAAAATACATTGGACACACCATCACATACATCATACATTTACAGAGGAGAAATCCACCCAGTATATCTTGCACCAGTAGCAGGGAGGACAGTAGGTTGAGAGGCATTAAGAAGATTTGAAGGAGGTTAAATAAATGGTTGTCATTCATTCTGGTCCACTTCTATGCAGGGTGACACCTACTTTCCCCAACTTGCATTCCCACAGCAGTTCAAGCCAAGCTGTGGCACCTATGGTCCCGTTGCCTTTCCCTCCACACTGTTGCTCATCTCATCTCATCTCCAAAGAAGCGCGACAGGATCCTAAACCAGCAAAGAATCACCCTCTGCTGTGTCAGGGAACTGAACCATCTCACCATCATCCATCGCTGGTGGGCAGTTGGGAGGGCAGCAGCACCATCAGGCCAAGACTCAGGCTCTTGGATGCAATGTACGCTCTCTTAAGAAGCATGAGAGCCAGGCAAGCAGGGATGAGGTTCCAGTCATATTCAGCTGCACTGACAGAAAATTCTACACCACTGCAATGAGTCCCGAGTTTTCTCTGCCACAGAGGTACAAAAAGAGGCCTGAGAAAGTTATTTGAAATAGAGTATCTGGGTTCTCCGTATTTTCTTGTTATGTTTTTCACAAGGTATGTCTTTCTCCCAGGTAATCCCATCTACTTTTCTTTGGTTTTTCTCATGGTGTTTTTGATTTCTTAATCCTAATGACATTATGCATCCTGGAACAAATAGGATGTCCCTTCTGGTTTGCCTACGTCCAATACCAACGTTTAAGCCAAGTGTGCTGAGTGCATCCTAGCACTCAAAACTTTAAGCACCTTTACTATGTGATAAAAACGTAATTATTTTCTCTATGAAGGTACCTAAATTAGCAAATCTTGTACTAATAAAAAGAAGGGACAATGTCAGATGTCAGAAAGATCACATCAAAACTAGTTCTTAGCTGGAAGAGGAAGAGACCTGTCTCATATGTGTTTTGGTTAGAGTATTTATCTTGAAAGTTATGGGGCAATTTCCCTTAAACTGTTGCATCCTCTGAAGAACCTATTGTGTGGGAAGCTGGTGAGACTACATTAATCAGAAGACGCTATCAACTGTTTGATAAAAGTTTCCACTGCCAGCTATGCAAAATACAGCCAATACCCAAGCCAGCTGACTCTGACAGTTCCTTTGAAGAACCCAGGCTGAAAAAATACAGGCAATGCAAGTTATTTACTACATAATTTTCCAGTGTGCATTAAACTTGCCCTGCAGCAGTTTAAAATTATAGTGGTTGAAGTTTGCCTGCACACAGTCTCTAGGATGTTTTTACTAGAGGGTTGGGAATGCTAATGATCTAGGTAAGAACAAGATGGGAATGAAAATCGCTTCTAAAAAGTCAGCTAAGAAATGTTTTTGTTCCCCAAATCAACCCCATGAAGTCAAGAGTAAAGTAGTGCTGTGGCGTTGAGAAGTGAGTGCCTCTAAACCAGCTTTAATTAGTGCCTTGGAAGCATAATGCATGACAGCGTGGTCTTGCAGGTACTGTCTTTTGAGGAAGTTATGACAATTTCATTAGAAAAAGGGTTGTTTAACATTGCATGCCACCTACCAAACATTACCAAATACCTTGAGAAGGAATTGTGTTTTTTCCCTTGCCCTAGAGTCTGTTGGGTTCTCATTTCTTTTTATATTTGCTTCTGTATCACGAACAGAGGATACCATGGTTAGAAAAATTCTTGGGTTTCTTTTACTTCAGCCAGTAAAGTGAGGTTTAATCTATGCTCATAAAGTATTTAATGATCTGCAAATAGGAATATGACATTTGAAAGCTTGTCTACTTCTCCTGATTAAACCATCTAGTCTAATTAAATATATTAGTCCTCATTAGACAACTTGCTCTCCTTATAGAACACTTACCAGAAATACTTAGAAGCAGCACAGCAGAGTTTCAATGTGATGTAAGAATTACCTTCTAATGAGCTTTTAAATATTTGGCTGTTAGCACAAAAGTGAGGGGCTCAGACCAATGTTTTGGACATGTAATTCTGTCTTGCTTCATGAGCCTAGTGATTCCAATAACTTTATAGCGAAACTCAGGAATCCTTTTTGCCTTCAGTGAATTTTGGACTTGCCCTGTTAACGATGTTTTTTGTGCTCGATACCACCCCCAACCTTTACTGTACAAAAACCAATTAGCAATAAATTAATCTATATGATGTTTCTTAAAACATCCTAAGCATATATGCATTTAACTACTGTCTCTTGCCCAGTTGATAGAACCACAGAAAAGTAATAGGTTAAAGCTTTAATTACAGTGCTTCCTGGGACACGTGCTTCAACTGGGGAGCAATTTTTGGAAGACTAGAAAGTCTACTCAATTAAAAAATCACAAAATCTAATCAAGTTCTGTAGGTGAAAAGTAAAGGGTTGGTTAGACTAAGGCCATGGGCCACATGAACCCTCACTGAACAGGATCCTGAGGATCAGCACAAACTTCTGTATAGTTCTGCAGTTTGCGTCTTCTCAGTTTCCTTATTGGACTATTCTAAGTGTCAAATCACAGCCTATCAGTCCAGCAGATATTTATCATCCTAAAGAGCAGCATCTCCAGCTCCTTGCAAACAAGCCTGTCCTTACACATCTGTTCTCTGCAACCTCATCACTTATCAAATTCTTTTGTCCAAGCATTACTCTCAGAGTATTTGTGGAATTAACTCGGTTAAAAAGTAATAAAAGCATATATTACAGCAGTGCAAAGTGCTCATTTCCTTTTGGAAGTGCATCAGGTCTGCTACGAAGCATCAAGGAACATAAAGAGATGTCTTCAGTTCATGGGGCCAAGATCTGCTTTAGTTAAATTAAGTCAGGAAGTTTTACTCTGAATAATTGGACTTTAGGCATCAAACACCTATGTACCGATCTATGTGTTTTACATCCGCCCTAGTCACTGGTAAGCTTCTTGCACAACACTTTCTGTCCCCTAGATTAAAATCATATTTTTCTTTAGTGAGTTCATAACTCACAAAGGAAAGGCCAAAGCTGGTCTGTGATGCTGTTTTAGAAAGTCTTGGCCAACGCTGCGAACTGTGAGAGCTTTGTTACGCTGAATGAATACTTTGATTCAACTGCCTTACATCTTGACCTTCCGCTAGCGGGCGAGGGAGATGTTTACGCTGAGGGCTGCTGCCAGGTACCATAGCAATGCTCACTGCAGTGGTACAGGAAGCCTTGCGTTTCCTGCCTGAAACTTCTCACAGCTACACACACCCTCCTGAGAATCAGGCTCTTCCTTCCTTTCTCTTTTCTTCTGTTCAACAGACACAAGACAAACTAAGATATGATAATAATTTTTTTAAACCCTACATTTTAATGCAAAAAAGCACTATCTTTTCAAATGCAAATGAGAATTTGAGAATACATTCTTTGAATTTGCTCACTGTTTTCCATATTTCTTCTTTCTTTCTGCTACACCCTGACTCCGATCGCTGAAATAAACGAAACTATTCTATGTGATTTCCTTCAATTTCAACCTTTTCTTAAGCAAAACACTGGATTTATCAAAGGGTGTTGAGTCAAGTCCCTATTAGCAGCCTTGAGCCCCTGGTCCCTAACTCAAGTAACTACATGGACAAGTTCATAAATTAAAAATTAATCAGTGATGGCATCAGTGAGAGTTGTGCTTCTGCAAGGAGATCACTTTTCTGATTCCATGTTTTGGAGACACAGTGACAAGATTCATTACAAATAACAGAAAGGACAGGCTGCTTGGACAGGACAAAGGAAAGAAATACAGGTTAACAGCAAGAACTCTCTCGTATTTCTTGACAGCAAATTAATTTTTTTCAAGTCTGTTAAAATAAAGTCCTTATGGACCTGTCATTTTTATCAGGCCCCACTTCTCTGTTTCCTGTATAACCAAAAATTTTCCCAAAGCTTCCAGGAAAAGTGGTCAAAGGTTGTTTCTTTTAAATCCACAGGAAGTAAGGTTTCTCTAGTATCCACACCACCACTAGACCTCTCATCTCACATTTTCCTGAGCTCTATCAAAACATAAGCTACCAAAACACATTTGGCTTTGATCCTCGGGGTAACATCATGGAACAATTAAATGCAGTAGCTTAAAACCCAAGTTTAAATCAAACAAGATGAGTATTCAAGCTGTTGAATTCAGAATTTGCCAAATCTTCCTTTTTCAATTGTGTGGAGAACTTTTCTTTCTAGAAATGACTAGATGAGGAGGAAGACACTTGTTTATAAGAGTATCATATTACCTTCCTGGTGACAGGTTAACAAATAGGAATCCCAACACTAGCACAGAGCCATGATAGCCTATCGAATTCTGATGCCTAAGATCAGACCTTTTGGCATACAGTTTTGAAACAAGAAAAGGCAACATGGCAAGACATATATGTCAATGAAGTGGAAATACTACGAAACTGGTGTTGAAGATCAGCCTAAAAATTTACAGCTGACATTTTGATAACCAACGTAAGAGGCCCCAAAACACATTTATCCGTGCACAACAAAGCAGATGGGATGCTGGAGAAAGAAGAGGAAGATTGGCCAGCTGTCATGAACAGTTGTTTGCTTGAGAAGCTGAAAGATAGTCCCATGAAAACCAAGAAGGAAGAGTGGAAACACACAGCTTCTTAGAGACAGTCCATCGTTGTCAGTAGCTGTCCTGATAAAGTCCCACAATATCCAGCAGTATGCTTTGGGTTGATAATATTGTATAGGTAGCCAATTCACACACCTTTATATGTGCAATTTTTGGGGTTTGTAGGCTTCTTGGCTTGAGTTTTTCTGATTCAGTGTTTCTCAGAGCACTAACTTTGTTTGTATTCCTCCAGCATGTTTTGCACAAAGTCCTTGTTATATCAGCAGATAATTGTGCTTAGCACTACAGACTCAGCTTCACCCCAAAACCCCCAAATCTTTACTGTTACACAGGGTATGCCTCCTGATGTGGTATATCTGTCAGTTTTCAGCAATACTGGAAGATCTACTAGAAAGCCATAGTATAGTTTACGTCTATAATACTTCAAAAGACAAGCTGTCGGCTTTTTACAAGCCCAGAGTCTCTGTCTTCTGTTAATTCTGCTCTGGGGGAAAGATGCTCTAGCTCCGCCAAACTTCTTATTTATCGCTGTACTGCACATGCTTTTAAGGACAGCATATGTGAGTATCTCTCTATCAGCATGCACAATTAGTTGCTTTGCTGAATCCATCATACAACGGATTCGTATTTGTGCAGATTCATGTTCGGAAGTCAAGTGTAGCAATCTGAGCAGAGATCACCTGAGCAGCACAGGAGAAAGCCTGGTGGTATTTTTATGGCAATAGTTAAAAAGCTCATTTGCTAAACACACTGCTGCTACACAAGGAACTGCAAGATCAAAATACACATCCCAGTTTACTTACAGGTAGAAAGAATCATGTCTGGTTCTCCCCTTATGTTCAAATGAAAATGCAAACGTCTCTTCATCAGCTGTGCCAATAGAACAGCCCTAGCTGAAGTCTTCGCTCTGATATGCAGCATGGTAAACCACAAATACTGCTTGACCCCACCTACCTACTCTTTAAAAAAAAAAAAAAAAGAAGAAAAAAGAAAAACAAAAAAAAAAGCTCCAAACAGAAAAGATACTAATCTCACATCTGTTTTTAAAAAGTGTCTGCTTTCTAGTATCATACATCTTACAGAAAAAAAAAGAAAAATATACATTAATTAATCAGTAATTAATAGGGCTAAGTATTTCTTTAAAAAAAAAAAGAAAAAACAGCTGATGTAACTCACAGCATTTGGTTCTGTTCAGATTAATTTTTTATCCCAACTTTTGAAGAAATTCAGTTATTATGAAAGGGGGAAGAAGGACTGAAGCTCCTTAAGGGTAAACTAGCTCATCCAGAAGAAATGAGGGTGTGGTATTAGCACCTGCCTCTGAAGACATCAGAAGAGTCAGCAAGACATCTGCCTCCGGAAGTGCTCTAATCCTTTCCAAAATTAACCATCTAAGGGTACATTCAAGTAAAAAAATGCTTTCCTCTGAAGACTAGGTGCCCAACAGTTCTTGGCATCCTAAGAAAGGATCAAATCCAACAGCAGGAATGCAGCAATTATCATCAGGTACAGGGAATGGAGGCAAAGCACCCACCTCAATGAGGAAACTGCTGCCAAAAGTCAGCACTTAACATGTGTTTCATCATACAAATTAATAATAAATATGTAATTATTAGAAACAGGCCTAAGGTTCATTTGAAACCATTAATCTCCTGACTTTCCTATGCTTCATTTATGCTTTAAGGGAAACATTACTGTAGAATACCTCATGATGTGTCGGCAGGGTCTCTACTGAAAAACGAGTGCAAAGGAGCAGTTAGGGTCACCTTAGACTTTCCACGTTCCTTTTTCTACTACAGGTAGAAAACCCAATTTTTTCCCCTGTAACAATACATGCAGTTGGTAGTTGTTGGGTGGTGGTTTGGACTCAAGGCTGACAGGTTTGCTTGCATCGCTGCAATAATATTCTGAGATTTTGTCATTAAAAGAAAGGAAATGGCAATTAACTCTTCTCTGACAGCTTGTAATGTTTAGATGGAATAGTAGGAGACAAGAAAAATATTTCTTCTGAGAAAAGAAAAAAAAAACATTTCTTCCTCCTTTTGAACATAAATGTTTAGAAAAAGCATCTCCAAGACTGATTACAGACATAAATGATGGAATGCATTAAGCTAACTACAGTTACCTTAAATAGTTTGATCGGAAATAAACTTCACCATACCCCTCTCTGCCTACTGTCAAAAAAAATGTTAAAAAACAGGTTTTTGTGTGATCTATTTTCTATTCCACGTGGCACAAGGGCCCAAGTAATAAAAGAAAAAGAAAACATGTAATAGGGTCACTCAGGAGGTGGCTGCAGCAAAACTGAAGTGCAACTACTCCTCACATCCACTCGCACAGAGTCAGGTTAACTGAAACAGGCTTCAGCAAGACTGTTGGAGGCATCAGCCACTGGCAGAGGAGAGGGCATGTAACTTCTAAAGAGAGTTCAGGCATTTCTATACCAACCATTTCATCATGGCCACATTCATTTAAATATATATTCATACTACTGGTTTGAGTGTATATTCTGCATATACACAGATATAGATATATACACACACATACATGGACTATCATAACCCCATATTCACATGAACAATAAGTTGGGCTTATAACGCACTAGGAGTAAATCATTTGCCACACAGTAGTTGGTTCCAAACAAGAGTTAACATCTAGTTTATTTACATACACCTACAGTATGACATACTCTGTGAGGAAGAGAAAGGTTAGATCACTGTACATACAGATGACAGACAGAAAGAGGAGCCCTCCTTAAACACACGTGAGTGGACTTTCTTTGATTTACAACTCCATGTATCAAGTTGCGTATCAAAGTGAAGGCAGGACAAACAAACACTTTATATAAATAAATGCATGGAATTATATATTTACAATACATACAGTATATAAATTATTTTATAATTAATCCAAAACAAGGTACTACTGTACAGTGACAGCCAGTTGTGCTGAACCTTGGACTTTTCATGATGAATATCAAGACTGTGGGAGGTCTCTGGTTGACCAGCCTGGAATCGCATGGGGCATACCATGGCTCAGTTCTGAAGCAAAGTTTTTGAGTGTTAGCCTAACACTGAAGACCATGCTTTTAACAACTTTCTGCATGCAAATGAAAGAGGCACATTTTAGGATCTTGATGCTTCATAACACACCCATCAACCAAGAAAAAGAATGTTTCTGGAGGCTCTCTGGAAACATTTCAATGTCAGTACATACCCATTTATGGATACCTTCAATTTTCAAGCATGCAAATCACTACTAATACTACTGCCTGTGTAAAGAGAAACTCAGAAACATGGACTGTATGTACATGAACCCAACCCAGTAAATGCAAATTAGGCAACTGGCTTTGGTCTCATTCTCTTTCTGCTAGGTATGCAATGTTGACTTTTCAGCGAAAAGAGGGGGACTGCTAATATTGCTGAGGATACTCTGCTTGTTTCCCAAAGCCATGTAAAACTCTCCTGGTGCCAGAGCGGATCTGGTGTTATGGGTTCCCTGTTCTGTTTAGCAGCATCCAGCAGCTTACAGGATCAAGCCTTTAAAAAGAAGTGGTGGAGGCACATCTCTGGAAAGCCACCTGTATTTGAGCTGCTGTCTTTTTTTTTTTTCTTCAGAAGCCATCTTCACCCTCTGCAATGTCAATGATTGTGTGAAGCAACTCTTCGAAAGTCGGGCGAACCTCTGGTTTCTAAAAATAAAAGCATATGCACTGCTGTGATCAGAGAGCGACAATGTTGTGTTGATTTTGATAAATTATCGATATTGGTATCATTCTGCAGCAATGAATTTAACATTTCATCAGATGTGACATCTCCATAAGCATCACTTTTTCTTTTTAATGCTTTGAGAAAGTATAAATACATATTGCTGGACTATACTTCTCATACAATTCATTTTTTTGCATAGTGCTACAGTTTTTCATTTGTCTTCCCACTCCCCATCCCCACCAGCCACAACAAGTTTCTCCAATCTGTATTCATGCAAATTGTTCATGGCCCTAAGAACTTTGACTGTCACTCCCTGAGGCATCTTTTACTTCAACGTTATTTTTTGAGCTTCAAAATAAGATTGTGTCATAGACCTATGCAACAGCACCTTTCATCTACTCTCTTCTATGCAGTTCCTTCTGTGTCACAATATCCTGTTTGTTTTGTATAATTATAGTGATACACCAGGCAGTCTCTGCGCTGACCTTGTTTGATGCAGTTCATTTAACAACTTCTGAATGCCTGAGTAACTTGCACTTTGCCTCCATTTACCAGCCTCGTTGTATTTCTATCACCTGCTGAATTTTGAAGCCTTGGTATTCCCTTCCCTCTACAATGAGGTATAATTTTATTAAATTAGGACACAGATACCTACAATTAGTCATATTTTATGACACAGATTGATGGTATCACAGGCTGCCCAGGGAGGTGGCTGAGTCACCATCCCTGGATGTGTTTAAAAAAAGGGTAGATCAGGTACTTAGGGATATGGTTTAGCATAGGACAGGAATGGTTGGACTTGATGATCTTAAAGGTCTTTTCCAACCTTGTGATTCTGTGATCTTGCCATTACTTGCATCCTGTTTGCAATTTGCAAAAAAATCCTTTCTCTCCCACGTGAGTCTACTTAGATTTTATTGTTTATAACCTCTGATGAAATCAATACATTTTTAATCAATTCATTGATGTTCATATAAATCTTATAAATATATATGAATATTCAAAGAGCATTAACAAATAATTTATTATTAACTTCCAGGTAATTTGTTAGTCCACTTTAATGACCATTTCAAAGCAGGTTACCTGTAAAACATATGTAAAGATCTGTAGCTTCCCAGCTCCTGAAGGGAGCTGCTTTGACCTACATATTTGTCATTTTACAGCCCTCCAGGGGACTTTTGTTTTTAGCATATTATTTTTTTCTGCATAAACCCACTGTTTTTTAAGTTTTAGATCTCCACCCGTTGGTTCGACAACTACTTGCTCTCTGTCCCAGCACCTTCTCCTCCAAGACAAGCATCAGACATGACAAGGACATAATATCTTTATTACTGGAAAAGAACAGTTTTTCCCCAGTACCTCCTGTGGCAAAGACTAACTATAAGTAGATCACATAGCTCTTTCCATTCTTGGTTTCCTTGATTGCTCTCTCAAAATTAGAAGCCTCTCATTAAACACACCTGCCCACTTAGAGACTTTCTGCTTTAACACTAAAAAAACCTGGTTTATACCAATTTAGTTGATAAAGTATTAAATTTGGGGTTTCTGCCTCTTTGACCTCTGTGAAAACTGTTCAGTATCTATAGGTTAGGAGGACTAATAGTACAGTGCTTATTTATCTTTCTTTATACATCTTGAGACTTGTATTTAGATTCAGATACAAGTTAACCTGCATTTCCTAAAGTATTTTCAGTCATTCTGGCACGTTTCTGTAGGGATAATAAACTGAGGCAATATAAAATCAGATTCTCTACCTCTGGGCCATTCTAACTGATTCTGGTCATTTTTTTAATTTATCTTTTTTCTGCTAACAGTATTTGTACACTGATATAATCATGACCACAGTCATTATTTCGTTTTGTTTACTAAATGTCTTTAGATGCCTAATCCAACAGGCAATTCATTTCATAGAAGTTTCCTTGCTGGTTTTCTTCTCATAGCTCTACCTCAGCTGGAAACAGAGGGAATTCTTTGTCTTAGCAATAAACACTCAAATAGCTGAGAGAGAGACGGATACAGTCAGAAAGCTGCAATAGGGAGTAACTGCTTGTGCTAGACTGACCTTTTTTTCAATTCAAAGACAGAAAAATGAAATAGTATATACCTCCTGCCAGCACATCATCATCAATTCATACACCGGTTTACAGGCTAGTTTGGGCCGATACAAGCGATGTCCTTCGCTAACCATCGTTACCACTTCATAGTTAGTGCTTTTTTCAAAGGGCATTTTTCCTTCTGTAAATACTTCCCACATTAAAACACCTTAAAAAAAAAAAGAAGAAAGAAAAGAAAAGAAAAGAAAAGAAGAAGGAGAATAAACATTAAGAAAATCAGCAAATCATTTCCTATTGTGAGCTCTGGGGTCAGGATTTCTGATAGATAAATAGATTAAGATCCATACTCTAGAAAGTTTTCACAAGTCATTGCTGAAGAGATCTTTTTATCAATACCTGTGCTACTAGAATAGCAGTTCTAAAGGTATCTTTGGAGCTTTTGGTGCAAGCATAAAAATGCAGCAAATGGTTTCTCTGAGCTTGATCTCAGATGTTTGAATCCGTCCCAATAACCAAGGCTTAACTGCTATTGATAAAATGTAAAAACAGCACTTTCTTTCAATGATGAATGTCTTACCGAACGACCAGACATCTGACTTGCTGCTGAACCGGCTGTAATTAAAAACTTCTGGGGGGCACCATTTCACAGGAAATTTAGCCCCTGAGGAGCTTGTGTATTGGTCATCAAGGACATACCTAAAATGAAAATTTAGAAAATTTACATCATTCAGTCAGCTTCCAAATCTGCGAATAATAATGCAGCTCTGGATTGGAATATTAGAAGCTCGTATTGCCACCTAATGGCCATGACTGCTAGCATCTCATAATAAAAATAGCTTCTCTGGGGCACTGCTAAGGTTTCAGTCAAGGCCTAGTTCATTTTTCTTGTGACGTCAGAGTCTTCTCTTGTGATTATTAGCATTACAACACAGGTCTAAGCCACCTGCATGTTAAATATGTGTATTTCGAGAGAAAATGATGCAAAAGCACAGATTTCCGGCTCTGTTTCTCACCTTGAATTCAGAGGTCAGGGGAGATACAAGCTCAGAAGCGCAGAAAGGTGTCAAAAGCCAAGAAAAGCATGGTCAAACCAAACTTTAACACCTTCACCTTACTTGGCTGCAGTGATCCTCACCCCCTTCCTCCCACATACATCACCCACCTGGCTCACACGGGTGCTCACAACAGCAGGAAATCAACCCTTCTCCAGGTCTCAGCACCTCCCAGTGCTTTGGCTAGCAAGATGCAACTCTGAACCATCTACCCAAAGAGGCTCCCAAATTCACTGATCAGCCTCTTCCTATCATTTAGGTACCAAAGCACAGATTAATGACTATCCCTGCAGCGTGAGCTCTGCTGTCTGCGACACAAGCAATAATATGCCTTCAGCATTATAAGATTCAAATTTGTAAGATCTCTGACAGCAAAACAGCAGCAACAGAAAGTTGCTAACAAAAGACCAGTCAGACCATGGAGTCAGTTCAAA